>NC_080586.1:81757681-82057681 GCF_029962835.1 Magnolia sinica
TTCATTTTCTTCGTGATCTCACATGAGAAGGAGTAGTTGAGTTGGCTTATTGTGGAACACGAGATCAGCTGGCAGATGTGATGACAAAGCCTCTCACATTGGATGCGTTTCAGAGGTTTCGGAGTCAGTTGGGAGTTTGCCAAGTTCCTGAATTAAACTAGTTGCAATAGGGAACTAGTTTAAGGGAGGGAATGAAGAGAAAGTTTAGGGATTCAGTTAGGATTTTAGATAAGTTGTTGCATTCAGTTTGATTAAGTCCTAGTCTTTAGGATACTTGCTTAGTGTTTCTAGTTGCACTTATCACCTTGATTAGTTGTAAACGTGAGCTATTCTTTCTCATTCCGTTAAACTTGTAAAGGCTATTTACAAGCCTAGAATGTTCAATAAGATCGTGTCATTTTCCAGAACTGTTGTGCATTATTCATTTTTGTGTTTCGATTCTTAACAAGAAGGCAATGGTTTAAAAGTAAAAAATAGTCTCCCAAAAAGCTTGAAAATCTCATTGGCTTTGGTTTCCCCGAAGGAAATGGTTCTTTTAATTTCCTAGGAAAACAGTCCAAAGGGAAAAAAATAAAAAATAAAAATTCCGGCATTTGCTTTCACAAAATGGTAGAAAGCGTTACATGGAGGAAATCGATTTCCTTTCCAGGGTTGAATTGTGTGTTCCACCAATCCAAACGGGCCTTAGAAGTGCAACTTCGAGCATAAATGACACATGGAATCCCGCCCATGCCATAAGCTGGTCCTAAATGCGAAGAACATGCTATCTCTCAATGAATCCAGTGGGTAGAGAACATTTTCTATGAAAACCTTTGCCCGGGATTTCCAATTGAAGATATCCCGTGTCATGCGGTCCTGCCAATCTGCGGCTGTTCTACTCCTAATCTTTCCACTGAAGGTGTTCCATGGCCACCGTATCCGCACATCTGTCCCAATAGGCTGATATCCATGATGGCCTCCACCCATAGGTGGGTCTGTAATGTAGAGCAGGTCAAAGACACTTTCATGGCAAAGATGGATAAGAGAAGGCCCGCCCGGAGGCAGAAACAATCCGGACCATTAGAACCTTAAATAAGTCATATCTCACAAATTAGAATGATATTTTTGACATATTATATATGATTTCGGGTAGGAGAACTTAAGCCAACCAACCCCGCTAGCCCACAACCAGTTTGCGACATTCCATCAAATCACTTAAAAAAGTTAGAATATTAATATGGTTGGCTAAATTGGACACTTATTATTGTTGTATTTAATGTCTTAAATCTAATCAGATTCTGGGTAAATTTTTCGCCCAACTGCCAAAGTGCGGGATTTGTTTTTGTTTTGTTTATGATTCTTTCTGATTTTATTATAAGGGATTCTAAGGCTTTCTAAAAGGATTTTGGGGTTTCTAAAAGGGTGCAACAAATGAGAAATTTCAGTATTACTTAAGTTTGTTAAGTCTTTTCTCTTTGTAATTAATGCTTTCATAGTGAAGATTTGTTGCTTTGTGCCATGATTTTTTTCCGAATGGGTTTTCCACGTTAAATCTTTGTGTTCTCTTATGTTTGCTTATTGCTCTTGGATTATTATCCTAGATCCATCTCTGTGTGATTCCGCAGTCCAAAACCCAACAATTATTTTTGGCCAAAAACCATGAAGTCTAGAAGTAGAGTACCTTTATAAATAATAAGTTTACTTTTTATAGTAAGTCACACTTTTAGGTTATTTAATTTGGAGTCTAAGTCTAAAACTACGTTCCATGAATTTCTTATTTAAAGAGTTATAATTTCATTTTTTATCATCAATTAAATTATTTTGAATTTATTAGAAATTATTTATGTTTTTATCACTTGTGAATTCAATAAAACTCTATGAGAATTCCGAAGAAATCTGTATTCGTATTCAAAGTAGTTATCCCCTAAGGAAGACGGTGATCGACCTCATCACGTCCCTCCCTGCACCAGTCCGTGGGGCCACCATTGGGGACCCTCAAAAAACAATTATCTACCTCGAATCCATTACATTTTGCAGAATTTGAGTTGTCTGATTGTGGACTTGTTGGTGATCAAGGGTGAAAAGAACTTTGGCCCCAATTCATACTGCATCACATAAAAAATAACGACCCGAATTTCAAATGATCCATAATCTACAAGTCACCAATTTGATTGATGTAGTGTGCTTGTGATCCAGGTAACATTGGACCGCCCTGATTTACTGGCAAAGGCTTATATATGGTGGGACCCTCAGATGAACACATTTTCACGTGTCATGTTGACCCGTTTACTTCTTGAAACTAATCTGCTGTCATTATTTCATTCAAGAAGTACAAGAAAAACAACATCAATGTTTTCTGGTAAGCGTTAAATACCTAATTAAGGGTGCGTTTGGTTGCACCAAATATCATGATATTTGGTGCAAACCAAATGCACCCCAAGATCAATGTTCAAAAAAACAAAATCGTGACTCAGATGTTATTATGCAACAATGCTTCCATCTCCGGCAGCCTCCGCCGGCTTACATCCCGCCGCCTCATAGCGGCCGGGTTAACCCGTAGGGCCCGCCAAGGCCAACAGACGTGCCTTGCTTTCCGGCGGGCGGCCCGTTCGCCTTTGCTATCAGCCTCCTCTAACTGTCTTGTAAGTTCTTCGATCCGGTCACGTAAAATGGCAGATCTGCTGTCGGCGAGCTGCAGAGATTGCTCGGCAGCAACCTGGGCTGCCATTGCAGCTGTAGCTAGTTCTTCTTTCAGCTTCAGCTTGTTGTTTGATAGCTCCAATGAGACCTTTGTCTTCTCCAACTCTTCTTTGAGAATGGCAACCTATTATCAGTAGGAGAGTAGAGATAGTTATGTAATATTCCAATTCCAAGATCACTTCAAATGATCTGGTGCAGTCATTTATGATGTTAGACAATCCAGCAGGTATGTGTATGAATGAAAATTATCAGATCCATGCAACAGATGGGGCCCACCAAATGGGTGGTCTTGAAAATCAAGGTCAGTGGACTTATCAAGTGGGCCACCAATGCAGCTGGTGCATGGAGAATAAACTTACTAAAAATAGTAAAAGACTTCTAATTGCACTCAAACTCAAGTACAGCTCTTATATAAAATTAAGAATTTGGACCACAGCCAGACTAAAGATCAGGGCCTTTCATCATGCCCAACATGAATCATCAGGTGGGCCATGTGTGTGCAATTAACATAGAGCCTCAGTCAAACATCAGATGGACGAGTGTTGGATCTGTTTGCATTCCTAAGTGTAAGAACTAGTTTGGATAGAATTCTTGCTGAAAAACCTCAATAAGATCATGTGAGCCCCGCGTTTGCAAGCTGAGAAATCACCTGGCATTTTGCAAGTATTCCTGCAAAATTCTAACAACAGAATTTCTAAGTTCTTCAGAAATTTCGTTGTAAGCCACTTGAAGAATCCCATGAAATGATGGGGAGTGTTGATCTAGCTAAGGCGGGTCGCACATTTGGCAAATGCTTGGCAATATGGACCATTGGACTAGTTGAAGCACTTGGATGGGCCATACCCAGAAAATTGCATCAATTGAATGATCCTAATTGCTTCAATGCTGCATTAAACATGAACTGTTGATCAAAACTGCATCAGCCCCCATTTTCAAATCTCTGTTAGGATGGTTACCTGTCCAATTACCTTGATTACCAGACTATGGCCTACCCATATGTCAGGCATCGAATTAGCAGTCGTGATCACTGCAAACAAGTCCTAGGTGTATACTTCACAATATGAAAATAGCAATGAAAAGATGAGAACAGCAATTTGAAAATATTATGATTGCATAAATCCTGATTTTAAAAGATATAAATAAAATTTACCTCTTTGTCGCGTTCTTCAACAGCAGCCTTCGCCGCTTCCACCTCTAGCTCGCAAGCTTCCCTCCATCGGACAATCTCTTCCTCAGCCTCTGCTAATTCCATCATCAACTCTTCAACCTTTCATGAAAGAAGCCAAACCACAAGAATCAGCAGCAGGATTGTAAATTGATCAGAGTCATTCAATGTGGCACATGCTAACAGTGGGGCCCACTAGTAGATTGATCTGAAATTCAAACCAGTCTAAATCATCAGGTGGGCAGTGGGCTACACATTTAGGTTGTGTCTGGACCATTTGCGAGTTTTTTTTTTCAACTGTCCACAGGGTGGGGCCCACTTGATCGCATGACAATGCAGGGCCGCTTATAATCGGCATGTAGAATTAGCAATGCTTCATGGATGAAATCGCATAAATTACATTTTGTGTCAGTATAGTTTCCCTTTCTTCTAAATCTTTTATGTACAATGTGCTTTCTTCAATCTTCTGAGCTTGTTTCTCTGTAAGACTCTGCAACCGCTCACCGTCTGACCTGGCAAAAACCAAATTTAACTAAGTAAATATGACTCAAAACACTACATTTTAATTCAATATGACTGACCATATATTGTGGAGAAGAATATTAATTGTATAAGATCAGGGCTACTCATCTGGTTGGCCCCCACCATACATGGACCATGGCCCAAAAATCAATTCAGCTAGATTATGCCAACTGCTCTGAATTGAAGGAAAAAGGCTACCACTGCCTGTTCAGGCCTATTCCAATTTGGCCAGTTAGAGTTTGTTTGATCAGCTCGATCACTGGTCCATGGTCATTTATACAGTGGGGCCCACTGAATGAGTGGTCCTTATTTTGAGCAGATCTGCCGTGTGCCTCCAGCGGAACTCGCATGCAGTGAGTAGTATGCAATTGCTAAATCCAACTAGGATGTTTTAATACGAATCCATTGAAACCATGCCTTGAGCAGCATTTAGGGCATGTCATAGTTCTAAAAGTCACTGACCCGACTATGAACTCGGCCGAGTTAACTCGAATAGGACAGATTGTGACCCAAGTCTCTGGGAAACTTGGAACCGTAACAGACTCGACATCGATTTGTGAAACTTGACGGTTGACTCAATGACTCAGGAAGACTCAACGAGTTGAATCGGAAACCTAGACCTTTGGAAAGGAAGTTGATGTTCCTAACCATCACAACAATCGAGTTGTTGTTTCTTTAGCATCTGTTTTGTCTATTACTTACTCAAATATACTTGTCTGATATGTTTATTATCCATCTTAATATTTTTATTTATCGAATCTATTCAAGTTGAGTCTTCGAGTTGACTCGACTAAAAATTCGAGTTTTTTTTTTTTTTCATATGGGGCCTGTTTGGGTGCCACTAAAAATAAGTTCATCTCATTTTAGTTAACACCGATTACATATTAGAGATCATAGTTTATATAAATTGTTGGTTATATTTTTAATCCCTACCAAAAAAGAAAAGATATTCAATACATAATTACGATTAAATAAAATGAGATGAACTCATTTGCGAGTGGCAGTGAAATGGGCACTTAGTTTAGGCTACTCATGATAAGAATGATTTTGTATTTTGAAATTCCAACGAAACAGCAGTTGAAACAGAGAAAACTAAAATTCAATTGATCTGTTTTTAAGTATAGAGAGATTAATATGGGGTGGATGGACTTCAAAAGGCTACATCTGTTCAAATATGGGTGTCAATCAAATCATTATTTGGTCAGAAATTTCATGGAGTGGACAGCTATACCATACCTTCATACATGATCAAGAATCCTCTGCCTCCTCTGCGTTGTTCAAAATGCTGGAAACTTGACTCAACTCAATATCTAGCCAGGTGAGTTGACTAGAAGTGTCAACCAAGTCTTCACTTGACTTGACTTGTTATTTAATAATTAAAATTTTAAACTAGTTGTGCATCAATATAGCTAAATAAGCAAAGCAGTAGCAGATGGATGGCTCGCACCAGATATGATCGATGGATCTGATTGTGTGATCAGAGCCTATAGAGAAGTGTCCCGCTCTCTCTTTAATTCCTCTATGTTATCTCTCTGATAGGTTTTGTTTTCATTATTGTGATTAGGCAATGATGCATCTCCACATTGGGATGGGGTGGCCCACGAGGTGGAGTCTGTGAGATGCAGAATGGTCACGAGCTGCGGGGTAGCCCACGGCGAGATCTTAGTCGGTCTGCCTGGGAGGCCTAGATAAAGGGATGTTCCAGTGCTTCCCCAACAGCTCTAGAGCTTTTGTTGCATTGGTCAGTACTCCCTGCATCAGGCAATGAATGGATAATTAATGGCGCTTCTAATGAGTGAAATGGATAATACAGGTTGGTGACACATTCATACCACCACTTCCCAAAATAGCATTTTTCCGGAAAACTTAGCCCGAGGCCTGGTTTTTACTTTGTTGCCAGAGGCATTGCAGAATAAATTCGAACTCATTTTGGGGCAGCAGCCAAACAGGTCCTAAGCCTGAATTGACTAGATTCACTTCAGTTCTCAGTGAAATTATTGTCCGTGGGTTAATCATTTGTGTTGTGTGCTAAAATTCTATTCAAAAGATAAAATTTTAAATGAATCTTACAATCCTACTAAATGGGAAAAAGCAAATCTAACTTCCCAATTATCATTTCCATTCATGACTCTTATTTTGAACTGGTCTGAAACATCCAAATCAGCTTCCATCAAATTAATGTTGCAATGTATTGTAGGTAGAAGCCATAAGAAACATGCATGGTGATGATTTGAAGTAAAGAAAGAAAATACCATCGTTGTGTTGGTTTGATAAGAAAGTACCTAGATTCATCCAAAGATCTCTTTAGTTGGGTAATCTCCAGCCGTAGATTCTTCATTATCTTCTCCACAGTTGAAGCCTGATCATAGAATTACAAAACATGAAGATGAATGGCTTTCCATTGTTTGAAGTTCCTTGAGCATACCAACCATTTTCTGACAAAACTACCAAGCCAAACACATGTTGCAGACAAAAATCTTAATTTTTCTTGTGTTTTATCCACATTTATAGTTTTTATATGATTCTTAGGCCCACTTAAAGATCGGCACATCTCATTTTAGTTAATAGCGAGAGGTTTTGGTAAGGATTCAAAATTATCCTGATAACCCATAATTTATATAAGGTTGTGTTTGGTTGCACCAAATTTCATGAAGTGTCATGAATTTATGCACCCAATGTGACTGATTAATCATGAAATAATTTAGGCTATGTTTGGATGTGCAAGTGAATAGAACTGGATATTCATTTCAATCAAAAGGAAGTGATAAAAAAAATTAATTCTGTTTCCTAGTGTTTGTTGTGAGGAAATAAACCTCAAATTGCAGTTGTGATTCTTTCAAGTCCAACTAGAAAACAATATAATTGCGACTAGAGCCCACACCCTCAATATGAACACTGCTCCTTTACTGGACAAATTATCACAATTCAATTCGATAGTACATCCAAACACACCCTTTATAGTTAACCACGAATTGATTACTAGGCTAGCATGGGTGTTGATCTCGTTGTACAAGTCGTTTTACAGCTCTCTGCCTCACTGCACACTCGGCAAACGTGGATGTTGATCTTGGCTGTTCATCTAGTGGGTCATTTGTGGTGGGCCACATCCTAAAAATAAAGGGGATTGGACTTTGGTAGCCATCCAATCAGTAGCCTGTGAAAGGTATGGTCTACGTTCAATGAGTGAAACTCACAAGTACTGGATGGCAGGACTCGTGCAATTACCACCAGTTTTAGCCTACAATCCATCCACACGGTGACCCACCAAATCAACAGACACAATCACCCCACATAATTGCAATGTGTACTGTAAGGACGGAGTTGCATATCTGCATTCCTCATGTTTTTATTAAGGTTTCTGTGCTGTAACTTGTGGGATGGCTAATCTGTTTTCATAGATGAATCTTCCTGTCTGGGACATCAGAGCAGGGATAAAATGGGCCCCACCATGTAGATGACCAGCCCGAAAAATGGGCTGATCAATTCATAAGTAAACCAAACATGCTCAAGAACAATGGACAGTAAAAATTCCCCAAGTCGACATTAAACGCATGCTTGGAGCCTGCGACTTGCCGAATTTCTGATCCAGGTCTTCCACATGGTGGGGCCCACTGATATAGAGCATTACCTTCCATAGTTTTGTAGAAGAATTGAGCTTTACTTGCGTCAAATCCATTACATCCCACTGGTAAAGATTTTAATTATCAACCATTTTAAATAGAATGCTTGAAAGATGAATCCTACGCAAAACAGAATTCCATTCTAACAGACAGTAATATTGAAATTTCAGTGAAAAAATCAAGATACACAGTCCATTCTACAGCTACAAGAATTGAATTCTTTCAAGCACTAGAAATAGATAAATCAACAAACAGAGGAAAACATCCAAACATGCATAAAATCCTTGGTTTATCATTCGCATGAGGTATTACAATGTATCCTAGTTACCAGAGTTTTCATTTGGGTCAGCATTCCACATAGGCAAGACCCTTCTCTCTGCAATACCGTCCATTTGGTAGGTCACACTGAGCATCTGGTTAGACCAAAGATCTCCTCCATCAAACGATTCCAACCAGCACTGCTTCAACACTGGCTACATTGGCCTTCTTGGCATCCATCTTCAGGAAAATTATGGGAGGACTAGGACCTTACTGGGAGGAAATAATCTAGACCACTGATAGGTGGGCCCACCACTATGGAATGCTGGCTAGAATAGAAGTACCAGTAAAAAGGCTGTGGTGTTTCCTCTCATAGTTGTGGTTATCGGCATTCGACATCATGAAAATCAGCCCAATCTTCTGAAAGAGAACTGATCACCTATACTCCCCATCTTTCCCTCCAGCATTCCACTTGGGTAGGACATTGGAGCCATACGAATAGTGGGACCCACCATGAAGATCAGCTGGCACAAAATTCACACCAGTCTACTCATCAGTTAGGCCTTACTGACAGAATCAATGAACAGCCAAGGGTGTAACTCAACTGGCCCACCTAATGAGTACATTGGCCTGATTATTGAGGCAGGTGATCATCGTCACGAGCCCCACCGTTTTTTATGGTTCAGATGTCCTACAAACATGACGAGCTCTTCCTGATCAGTTTAAACTAGACAGGGCTTAAATGATCTTCCCGAAATCACCAACTTTCAGACTTTGCACAATTTGGGCCTCCTAAGGTAGGTTCTGTGATTGAGAGTACCACTGATCTGATGGGCCCCACAATGGATGGACTTTGGCCTTTGTTCTGTTGGGCATGTTTTATTACTGCAGTTTCTATTGCTAACAATCTATTTGCAGGCTACTGATACTATGGACGATATTTTCCTGAGATTTTTGTGGCATGGTTTGTGCACTGTGGGGTGGATCATACCAACAGTCTAGATCACCGACCCATGGGGCCACACTTGTACAAACTGAAGTCCTGGTGATACTAGAATTCAACAGAAATTCAAAATGACAAAGTAACAGAACATTACCAGGCTAACGACCTCCTCCGCGCTCTCACTACTGTCCGATCTTGTCCCATGATCAGCGCTTGAGCTCTCCGATGGATCGCTAGCACTTGAAGCACTGCCGCTGCCCATCATGAACCCAAACCCCACCTTCTGCACAATCTGCAGGATTGCCACCCTCCTCTGCTCCCCGCCGCCACCTTTCAATCTGCTCAGGCTCTTCTCCACTGCCTCCTTCTCTACCAAAGCAATCCTCAGCAAGCTACTGATATCTCTGTTCTCCTCTGTCAAACTCACCACACTGTTTTCCAGCTCCCTTATCTCTTTCTTTCTCGTTTCTTCATGCTCCATGATCCGTGCCTCCGCTGCCATCACAAGCTTACGGATGCCTGTGATTTCTGAAAACACCCTATTCGATTCTTCATCTAAAATCAATCCGCCCAAGATCAGTTCACCTTCTTCGAGAGACTTCTCCACACTCACTTCTTCGAATCTATCTGTTATTCTCTCCAAACACTCACGTACTGATCGGAGCGAATCGAAGCTGTTGAAGAGAACCCGAACTCTCCTACTTCTTTCTTCCAACTCCTTTGTTTCCTTCCGTCTTGTTTCATCATGTTCCATGATCCGTGCCTCTACCATTGCCGCAAGCTTATAGATATCTGTAATTTCCAAAAACACCCTCTTTGAATCTTCATCTAAATCCAAATCTTCGGGGAATGTCTGTTCAACTAATTCCACAGGATTATCTGTCTTTTCTCTGTCGACTCTCTCAAAAATTCTGACTAAACACTCCTTCAATGAGTGAAGAGAATCAAAACTGTCAGAAAAAACCTGGGTTCTCTTTCTTGTTTCCTCCAACACCTCCTCCATTTCTCGCCTTCTCATTTCATCATGCTCCATGATCCGTGCTTCCCCCATCATCGCAAGCTTATGGATATCTGTAATTTCCAGAAATACCGTTCTCATATCTTCTCCTATATCTAATCCGTCCAGGACCCGCTCATCCTCTTCTCCAAAATTCAATGTCTTGTCTTCATTGACTCCCTTGGCAATCCTCGCCAAGCACTCTTTTACTGATCGGAGTGAATCAATACTCTCAGACAAAACCTGCATTCTTTTGGTTCTTGTTTCTTCATGCTCCACTGCCTGTGACTCCACCATCATTGCAAGCTTATAAATACCCATGACTTCCAACGATAGTCTTTCTGGGTCCTCATCTGAAATCAGCAGAACCTGCTCTGCTTCTCTAACAGAACTCTCTGTCTTTCCTTCAGCGATTCGATCAGCAATTCTTTTCAAGCATCCTTTTACTGATGTCAGTGATTCCACACCCTCAGAGAAAACTCGGATTCTCTCACTCCTTTCTTCCAGTAATGAGCTGATTTCATTTTCAAGTCTATGGAGATTGGATTGGAGATTGTCACGTTCAGAACAGACACGTTCAAAGGATTCAATGAGATTGAAGTTCTGTGCACAGAGACTGTCCCGCTCAGCAGAGATTTCTTCGAGGGTATTGATGAGGTCAAGGTTTTGGCTTTTGAAGTATTCGAATTGGATTGAGACCTCTTGATTTTGCGTCCAGAGAGTGTCAGACTCAGATGAGAGGCCTTCATCCGTCTTGACAAGATTGAGTTTTCTAGTAGGGAGGTTGCTGCATTCAATCGGGATGTCTTCATGGGTGTCGATGAAATCACCATTCTGGCTTCTGATGGATCTGAATTCTGTTAAAATCTCTTCATTAGTCTCAATGACATTGAGATTTTGGACCTGTAGATTGCCACATACAGTCGAGATCTCTTCATCTGCCTTAATGAAATCAAGATTTTGAGTCTGTAGACCATTGTTGCCAGTCGAAGCTGCTTCATGGGTTCCGATCAGATTCAGATGGCTGCATCCATCCAAGATTGCTACATTGGTTTTAACAAGATCGAGATTTTGAGTTGTGAGGCCATCGAATTCGATCGGAACTTCCTCACAGGCATCGGCAAGCTCGTTCTCTTGGGTCTGGAGACCGTCACAAACGGACGATATCTCTTCCGCGGTCTCAACCTGATCGAGATTCTGGGATTGGAGGTGGGATTGAGAGAGATTTTCTGAAATGGGTTCGGATTGAATTTCCATGGAAATGAGTGTGGAGATCTGAAATGAGAATTTTTGGAGGAGATTTTTCGTTTGAGTGTGTAGAGAAAATAGAAGAAGAGTAGGTTGGACTTTGGGATGAGCTACCGGTCATAAACTGAGTTTTGATTTTAAAAGGAGTTATGATACTCAGGCTGAGTATGATGCTTGATACACAGGCACTCAGAGATCGTACACGTGGCACATATTTACTTAGATCGGACTATATTGTGCACTCCACTGTCTCCAAATCCCAATCACAGATTGGTTGAAAAATCCTAACTTCTGAAAAGTGGAAACTTTGTTTGTGGAAATAGGACCGTTGGATATTTTCGTTCTTAATCTTCCAACAAATGTCCACCAATCCTCAAGCTTGATCTTTGGTTTATGATACATCTACGATGGTTACCTTAATTTGGACGGTTCACTTTATCTACTTGTATGCCACGTGTTCGATTTCTAAGTTCTTGCGTATCATCCACCGTACTCCGTCAGAGTATACAATTTTTTCTCTTTGAAAAGTAGTTGTGCTGGGGGAGGGCGGTTCCTCTGCAAACGGTCGTAGATGAGAAAACCGTGCAGCTAGTTGTGTCTAGGGTCCAGTACACTGATTTTATGTCATCCAACCCGTCCAAAAGTCTCAATCCATCATGAAAATCTGAATATCCAAAAATTGGGAATATCTAAATATCTTGTGGGCCATACCACAGAAAACAATAGACAATAATCCAAAAAACATAATATCACAATTGGGCCCACCTGATGGCTAGATCAGCCTGAAATATGTATTACCCCAATTTCATGGCGTATAAATCCTGATGGACGGATTGGATTCAATAAAAACACAACCCCAGAGTGGAATTCACACATAGCTAATTGCATTGGTCTACAGCTGTGGGAGAGGACCCGTTCCCGGGTTTTGGCGGGAAAACGGTTAAGTAGGCTGGGGAGTAGGAAATTGAAAGAGGACGTCGTGGGCAACGTGGCATATGTGAGTGCGATCTAGGCCGTTCATGGGGGTGGTCCATCTACAGGGTAAGTTTCTGAGTTCAAAATTCGGCTAGTCCGTCGATCAGGTGGGCCATACATGTACCAAGGACATGGATGGTTGGGAAAGATCCAATCAATGGTCTAGATTTGGCATGCCTAGATTTCCCCAAATGTGAGTAAGACTGTTAATGGGCCGGGTGGGCCCATTGGGCTTACAGATCAAGACTTCCATGGGCCGGGCTTGTGTTTAGTATATAAACCTGTGGACCCAGGCCTATTTCTGGGTCTAGATGTAAATGGGCCAGGCCCACCTTAACTGCGAAGGAATTTTTCTACTGAAGGCCCACCCAGAGCCTAATATAGGTCCATTGATATCTGCCATTAGCTGCCTGTCAATAGGGCGCGCCCAACAAATAAATTTTAAACCCGAGCCTGGCCCACATGTGCAATGGGCCAATATAACCGTCATTGAGCCCATCTGATCTTGGCCCACTAACAAGATCTGCCCTCGTGATTGTACCTAGAGCTGGACACGAACCAAGATATCTCGGTTACTCGCTAGGATCGGCCTGGAAAAGCTCAACTTGAAAGCTGGATTTGAGCTGAGCCAAGCTGATTTTTTGAGCACAAAAGAATTTCCGGTCGAGCTTGAGTTGGCTTGAAGCTTGGCGTGAACTTGAATTGGCTCAAGTTACAACTTAATTGTGTGTGTGTGTGTGTGTGTATATATATATATATATATATATATATATATATATATATATATATATATATATATATATATATATGTGTGGGAAAAGGTACTATGCTCTCAACCTCACGAGTCCGTCGTGTGGGCCCCACTGTGATGCATTTCGAACATCTAACCCCATCAGTCAGATGCACCATTCCACCGTGGCATAGGTCTCAAAAATCAAGTCAATCCGTGACTTGCGTGGGCCACACCACATACAGAAGTGGGGAGGAGCCGTGCACTATTAAAACATTCATAATCCGTTTTTTGAGCCCACCGAGATGTGGTTTGCAAATCCAGCCCATCCATTATGCGTGTCCCACTTGCATGAGGGTTCAGACCAAGTTTCAGCAGCATTCAAAACTCAGGTGGGCCCCACCAAGTGCTTTTATATGTTTTAACGGTGTTTCACATGATTTTAGATAGTATGGCCTGCCTGAGTTCCATATACGGCTGATTTTTGGGATATCCCATAATTTAGAGGGTACCCATCAAATGCACGGTGTTGATGGTCAACACGCATCACGGTGGGGCACACACAGCTCGACCTCATGGGAGCTAATTGTGAGGTCAAGGGCATAGTACCTTTTCTATATATATATATATATAATTATATTTTATATTATATATACTATAAAATAAGGTTCATCCATCTAAAAGTTAAAAAGAAAATGCTCAGCTCAAAAGCCAAACTTAAACTCGGCTTGGAAGCTCAAGCTCAAACTAGGCTTGAACTCGTTTCGAGTTAACCCAAGTTGTTGACCCAACTGAGCTGAGCTAGCCAGTCAAGCTCAATGACCGATCCAAGCCAAACTCAGGTTGAGGTAGGTCGCTGGCCGAAATGAGTCCAGCTGTACCAAGCTCAGCTCGGTTAGGCTCATGTACAACTCAAACTATACCCAATTGACCCCAAGCGTTGGACCACTAGCCCATTCTATGCAAGATTTGGCTTATTCATTAAGTACACCATGCATGCATGGTGGCTTGAAAATGGGCCGGTCCGATCACGGCACATTTACAGCAGCTGTATATAATGTATGTAGAATATATTACAAAAATGCCTTTAGAAATCCTAAACAGATTGAAGACCACTAACTCACTATTACACAGCACAATCTCAATTAAAGGATGGGCTTGAATTTTTTGCCCTTCCTGAGTATTGGGCCCCATTCTCCAATGCAAGATGGACCCAAAGTGGGCCAAGCTTAAAGGCCCAACAGGCCAATCTAGCAACCCTAACTTTGACATGGAAAGACCAGACCTGGCTCTAGGCCCACGATCCAAATGGGCTGGACTAGAACTGACCACGACCCAATCAGAACCCATCTGACCGTTGACACCTCACGCATGTGAGATGTGGGCGGCCATGAACATGGTTCCAGCCTATCAGCGAACAGTTCAATGGAAAAATTGTCAATGGTCAAGATTTAACAAGAAAATGACCACCCAAGCTGTAGTTTTCATCTTCCATCACGGTGACTTTTGGATTGTAATCACCCCATCATGGGCCAACATTATAGACGGCTTGGATAGAGTTATATGTATGCATTGGTCTGCTAAGCTGGATCTTTTGTTTGTGTAACTTTTGTATAATCAATGGTTTAAAATATTGTAATTAATATTTTTTGGGTGTTTCCCATCCAAGAGGAGTCTATCACATAAAACAGATTGGGCTGTTGAAATGAGCCCAAATCCAATTACCAGGGTCTCTCATTTCATTGTCTCATGATGGAATTGCATTTGATCCTATGTAAATTCTATCTGGCATTTAGATACGACAAGAAGAATTGGATTAATCCAAACATCATATCATTTAGCCCCAAAGTAGATACCACCACGTATTTTTGGTGGATTTCGAAATCCACTACATTTGTGGGCCCACATTGATGCATGTGTTTTATTCATGTTTTCCATCATATGCGCCCATTATAAATCACATTCTAGTTGTAGATGTGGATAAGTGACCAACTTCAATTGTGAAATTACTCCATTGATTATTATTCAACAGTCTACCAAACAAGGGTTTTGCTTATTATAGTGTTTTTTCCGAAGTAAGAATTTTCAATCATGGAGTTGGACAGGCAAAATATCATAGTATTTATTGACATGCAATCATTGTGAAATAATGGTTTTAATTCCATGTCATTTAATCCCACCAACTAAACAACCACTTAAACAGGGCAGCAATGGGTTAGGTTTGAGTCTAGTCACGGCGAACCTAATCCTAACCTATTTGCTAAATGGCCAATAATTGTGCCGAAACTTAACCCACCATTCATTATTTTGCTTCTAACCTGACCTAAACCCTAGCTAGAGCTGGCCCAACCTATTTAATTGAAGTAAGGTTGACCTGTGACTTGAAATATCATAATTTTCAAGCAAAGTATATATTTCATCGGGCTTATTAAAACCATTATGTCAAACATTACATACATATATTAATTAAAAATATTAAATACGATTTAGTAATTAAATTCAAACCCTGTAAACTATTATTCACATATACTTTTGAATCAAAAGGGATTTTGAATTCCAGGTGCATAACACAAACATCTAGCCCAACCTGTTAATGCAAGTTAGATTAGGGTAGGATTTAACCCAAGCTTGGCATCTTTGGTTAAAAACATCATATATTTGCCTTGGCTTTGACCTATTATTCACTCACTTAAGATCAAACCTGTTTTGAAAGAGAATTTAAATCTATGTATACATGAAAAATGTGTCTAGATAAACATGTTTATAATACAATTACATTAGTAGCCAAAAAAAACCTTATATAGTAATAAATTAATCAAGTTCCATTGAAATTGGAGATAAGATTGCGTGAGTAGGGGGTTGGACCTACCTAATCCATATCCAATGCATGCTTTGTGTGGAATGTCTCATGCGTGAGATCCACGGTTTAAAAATAAAAAATTTCTAAGTGAAATTGAAATGATCGTTCTTGTCATTTTCAATGCCTTGTTGGAACTCATAACTTAGTGGAGGAGCACATCGGGAAAATCTTCGTCGTCCATTAATGCCTCTGTCTGGAGGGAAGCTTTACATCATCCAAATGACTCCTTTGGCCATTTCACGTTTGAACGGCTAGGATGTCTTTCGATCTTAACACAATCAAAGCTACCATTGTGTGGCCGGCGAAGATCTCTGATCAGTAAGAACTTTTACCAGTTGGGTCATCTATATCAAGACATTTTAGATGAACGGTTTGGATCATCACTAGGTGGGCCATGTGCTACGAACACCCTGATTGGCCTCCCACCATATCATTACCCTAGTTGTGATAGAAAGGTTCGACCCTTCTGCCCCACCAATCAATGATCATGATCAGACCGTTCATCCATAACAACCAACTGCTTATAGTCCGCATGGGGAAAATCGTACCGATCAGAGATCCTCACCGTACATAGGCAGGCGAGTTTACACAGCCCTCCTGGACCGTCGTTTCTTCTTTAATTTTTCAGCAAAGGTCAGAAATCTAATATGTGAGATTTTTTACACATGGCTCATTCAAGGGTGGGCCCTGTGAATGAACGGCATAGATCATTTCACGGTGGGGTACGAGAGGCTAGCAGCCAGGAGCGGGCCCCACTAGCTCGAGGTTTGCTAGAAGACATCCCGAGATACGTGGGACTTCATGCTTTGGATCCGGGGTAAGCTTTCACCGATCCAAACCGTTTATGTGGTGGGCTTTCATTTTGAATGGTGGATAGAATAAAAGAGAGCTTATATTGGAATACTTTAGCCGTTGGATCACTTTGGTCCTTTCCTTTGAACAGTGGACCGTCTTCTTTTAATGTTGAATAGTCGAAGGGCTGAAATAATATAATACAAATGATTTCTTTGGGTATCCCAAGCCAAGGGCCATCATATAAACGGTTCGGATTATTGAGAAAAACCCTGATTCAACGGTTAAAGTCATGATGTATCCTACTGCAATAGGTCAAGATGGGATGGAACTTTTCTGGGCCCCATAGTGATGTTTGTGCTATATCCACTCCGTCCATCCGTTTTGGACAGATAATTTTAGTACTTTAACCAAAGTATATGGAGATACAAAACTCAAGTGGACCACACCACAAGAAACCATGGGGATGGAAAAACCTTCGGTTGAAACCTTCCTGGTCCTACCGTGATGTTTATTTTCCATCTAACGAGTCCATAACGTTAATCCCACCTGTATGAAATGAAAAATACAAATATCAGTCTGATCTAAAACTTCTGTGGGCCCTAACAAGTTTTCAATGACGTCTGTTAAATATCAAATGTTTCATGTAGTGTGGCCTACTTGAGTTTTTTATTTCTCTAATTTTTTTAAGTATAAAAAAAAATGATACATAGAAACAGATGGACGGAGTGGATGTAATAAAAATATTACTGTGGGTCCCACAGAGCTTGAGGTGATTCCTTAAACAAGTCTCGTCCGTCGAGATGTATTCTGGCAAACCTCTCTACTAGCTTTCCCTCTCTCTCTTTCTTCGTCTCTCTTATATAAGTCCCTCTTTCTGATTCATGTCTCGGTCTTCCACAGCTTTTATAGGATTTCATTTGCTCTCCTTTCTCCCCTTTTTCTAGGGTTTGTTCTAGGGTTTTTGTTTTCGTGTCTCTCCGATCGACGTGATTCTCTACAAATCACCTCTCCTCCAGACGATCTCTGAATCCAATCTACTGGTATGTGAATCGCCACACTGCAGTTCGATTTTATTTTTTTCATTTTTTTCTGATTTGATTGATTTTTTAGTTATTCTGGCGATGATTGTGGATCCCACGTTGTAAAATCCTACAACTCATTGCTCACTATTGGCTTGATCTTGGCGAAATTTGCTTTCAGATCAGTTTCAGAACTGTTTCGATAGGTTTTGGTTGTCTTTCGTATATTTTTATCCATTTTTTAATGCTATCGTAGATTGTAGTTCTAAATGCGGTGAATTGTAGTGCCAATGTGTCGATGCCCTCCCTGATTGATCGTTACATGAGGCAACCAAATGGCCACAAAAAATGGTTGATTTAAGATCTGATCAATCCAACCGTTCAGATTGTCTTGATTGATTATCTAGACAAAATCAACGGTCTGATGATTAATTGGATGGGATCAACAATCCACTTAAATTGTGGGTCCATAGGATCAATCATATGGTCATCAATTTTATTGGTTTTATTTATTTATTTAGTCTTTAGGATGGAACCTAGTCATGATTTAGGTAATAAATTCTCTTTTATATCTTTGTCACTTTGTTAGTGGGCCACTCAATAATGTCCCAATGATGTGAAATTGGTCCTGTTTCATAGCCAATTGAGTTTTTTTTTCTTTTTTGAATGAGCCCAAGATCGTTCAATTTCAAGTTAGTGAGTTATGGCCCACTTACATAAGACCCATATGGTGGTGATAGGCTTCAAGGCTAGTTTGGTTTATTAGGGCTTCTTTAGGCCTATACTATGCACATGTAATGTTTATGAGCATTATGATGATTTGGTTCTGTTGTTTACTTGCTTTGTAAGAATATTTGAAAGGTGGTTTCATGGTCTCTAGCATTCAGCTAGAGGATTGTTAGGTCCTTTCTACTCTTGGGAATGTTATAGTGCAAGGGTGTGTCATCGTTTCACCTCAAGTGAGGAAGAAGGGTGTGAGTACCAGTCAGGTTGGGTGGGGAGTGCATTCAATGCCTCTAGAGGCATGGCAATTACCTTTCTTCCATGTTGTTTCCTAGACATGTGGCATGTGTGGATGTGATCTGCACAGTTCATCCTGTTGGCTGTATCATTGGTTGGCCGCTATTAGAAGGATGCCTTTGATAACGCGATCCTATCCATCCAACCAATGAAGTTCTTCTTGTTGAATGTCTCTTAGGGGTCAAATTGTCAGGATCATTGAATAAGGGTGACTGTTTCCCATTCATTTTTGGACCTTCTGAATGAATGATCATGATCATGTCCACATATGCCATTTGTGTGGTAAATGATGTGGGGAAGTGTTGATCTGCATGCTTCCCGTGGCACTGAATCAGCTCCCAGATTGCTTTTGGTTTTAGTTCCTTTTTTCTTCATGTGTGAATTTGATGGATTTGGAGGTAATTTGTTCGTACATGTGTTTAGTTAATGAACTCATTGTTCCAATTAGAAGTGGGATTTATTTCTTGATTGGGTAGATTTGTGGAATTTATCAGATATTATATATTCATGGATCTACTATCTTCAACTAGAGCAAATTGGAACTGCAAACCATATTGGGACGTTCTACGACTTGACGCAGAATTTGCCAACTTTGCGTTTGTGGTGTTGTGGACTTTCCAAATATTTTCTGCATCGTTCCAAACCAAGCCATAACAGTGGCTAAGTGTCTCTCTTTATCTGGCGGGAATGTGGTTTGGAATCTGGAATGCAGAAGAAACCTTCATGATTAGGAGATTGCAGAGTACGCGGCCCTCCTTGATAGAATTTCAAGAATTAAACCAAATCTGTCGTCTGAAGACAAGATTATATGGAGGGATGACAAATCGGGTCTATTTTCTGTTAGGTCTTTGTACAGATCTCTGGATAGTAACCCCCTTCACGAAGATCAAACAACAACAAATCACATTTGGCAGTATGCGGTTCCTCCTAAGATAGCTTTCTTCGGGTGGCTGGTTGGGAAGAAAAAGGTGCTTACAGTCGACAATCTGAGAAGAAGGGGGATGATCCTCCCTAATGTCTGTCTTTCTTGCATGGCTGACGAAGAAACGGTTGACCACTTATTTCTGCATTGCCCATACATCAATCAGATATGGCCTCATTTCTTAAGTCCCTTCCGAATTTCTTGGTGCTCTCCAGACACATCAGGTAGGCTATTGAAGGCGTGGCATGGTGTCAGACTTGGCAAACAATGGACCCCAATCTGGAGAATAGCCCTCCTTGTTGTTTGGTGGGCTGTTTGGGAAGAAAGGAATGGTATATGCTTTAGAGATGAGTCTAAATCGGTCGAGTCCGTAGTGAGTAGAGCAAAACAGCTTATTTCAGAATGGGCTACTAATGTAGATTCCCTAAAGGGCTGTACTTTTCTTTTCTTGGGAGCTTAGGTGGTTCACCCCCTCAGCGGCCCCGCTCTCTCCTTTTGTATCTTCTCCTTTTTTAATATAATCTTTGTGACTCTTTAAAAAAAAAAAAAAAAAACTAGGATTTTTGACTCCTGTTTTGCTGGGTTTTGTTGTAACCTGGCTGCCAGTACCGTGTTTATGGATTGCTTGTCCCTTTTTCTTTTCTAATGAAATTAATCCATTATCCATAAAAAAAAAGGAACTAGGATTGCATGAGCTCGCGTTTGTTTTCCTTTTGCCCCATTTCTCAATTGGGAATTTGGGATAGAATTTTGAGGTGACAGAGCCTGCGGTCATAGCTAAGAGTGGAAGTACCAATCTCACCCCTAGGTTGTAAAATTTTAGTCATTTGTGCAACTTGATTTTTGCTGCATTCCTCGAATTGTAGGCTTGGCTTCTGTATCAGTTGCCAACAGAGAAAATTCTATTGTCTGATTGTCTTTGATCCAACAAAATGTAGATATGGTGCATGTGGACGTGATATGGACTGTTCATCAAGTGGCCTTTGTGTGGATTGTGCACACCTTAAAACTAAGTTGATTGGATGTTTCTAAGCATCCAAGTGGAGTAATTTTGCTTTGCATACTTATTCTTGTCTTTCAGTGTCTATTTATGTGCCACTAATTGGGCCGGTTGTTAGTATTGTCCTTTGGTTGTGGCTTTTTTCCTTTTTAAACTTGGACCCACCAGTATAGGTCCCACCCAATGAACAGTCTGGTTCTTGTCCAAATATACCATGTCCTTGAAAATCAGGCATGAGCCTGGCCCTTGGCGGGCTAGGCTTGCAAGCTCGACGAGCATGCTGGCCCTTTGCCATCTTACCTTTTTTTCTGCAATTGGGGAATTTTTTCAGCCAACATTCTCTTTATCAGTTGAATGACATGCTACGCTTATTCTCTTAGTTCAACATGAAAAGGATGATGCATGCAAACTAGTGACCTCCTCTTTCTAGCATTTAAAACCTGTTTCTTTATCATTTTTTTTCTTCCATTTGGCATAATTTGGATTTTTCATTGATACCATCAATTCCAATACTTTGTTCTTTATGTTTTTTGAGCAGGGGATTTTATATAAGATCACAGCTGTGTAGGCTTTGATATTTTGTAGATGCCCGTGGCAAAACTAAGAGCTTGTAGCATTTCTGATGCAATGAAGCCTGAACAGAAGGTTGGCAAGCCAGAGAAGGAAGGGCACGATTCCCTCGACGGTTTCATTAGACAAGCAATGGCAAAAGAACCATTCTTTCCTTTCTCGAGGGCTGGTGAGAGCCCAGTCCAGTGGATCCAACTGCTTCACGCTTTAGACCAACAGGGAACCAACAACTTTTCCAATGGTCCAAAGGTTGATAATGCTATAGAAGGGAAGGAACATTCACTAGAGCATTGCAATGGTGTGAGTTCATTTGCATCTGAGATAAATGGGGCAAAGGAATCTGGTCATGCTATGAGGGCTAGCGGAATACCTGTAAAGGGGACAAAGAGCACTTCTGAACAAATGCAAACCCTCAAAATTCCTGAGGCTGTCGTTGCCTTTGCTCAGGCCACTGCTAAGGCCAATGGTGACCCTGAAAAATGTATGTCAAGTGTCATAAGCAGGTATTTTGTGTTGTAGGTAGCTTTAGGTTTGGCTTCAGGTAGAAGCAAAGGGTGTTAATTATGAACTGATTACGATTACTTTGTGCAAGATCTTCCAGGTTGGCCCTTGTTGTCGCCTCTTAAGGTGCAGATGCAAAAGTGCGATAAGTGTTCTCGAGAATTCTGTTCCCCCATTAACTATCGACGGCACATACGTGTACATAGGCGATCTTTGAACATCGATAAGGTTTCGCATCTTCGAGTTCCATACTTTTCTTGTGAAAGCATTTTATTTTCATGTGCTTCTCTCAAAGACGATAAAATACTCCGAATCTTTTTGCTGGCCATTTATTTGTTGAAAAAGTAAATGCACTGACAATAAAATACCCCTAATCTTTTTGGTAGGTTTGAAAAAGTAAATGCACTCTTTTGTTATTCCATGGGTTGATGGATTTATTGTTTGCCATGAGCATTTAACGCCTTTGGATTACTGTTGCTGGATGACAAGTGATGCCATGGTAAAAATATTGGTTCTATTGTTAGTCAGGCAAACAGTAGGGATTTTCATTAGCTTTTCTCGATTGCCTTGCTGGATGGTTGTATTGCCTTTAATTTTGAATACAATATTTGCCTTTGACATTCAGCTTGCTGATGCTTTATTAATATTTTGTAGGATTCTCCTAAGAACAGGGAATTGTTGGGCGCATTTTGGGATAAGGTATATGTTTTGTTTTGTTCCTTTTACAATTCTCCATAACAAGTTGTTTTGCTGGTAATAAGCTTTTCATTTGTGTATTTTCAGCTATCTTTGGATGAGGCAATGGAGATTGCATCGTTGAAGAATGCGACACTAGAGGTGATGAGTTTGAGCAGCATTTCTCATCTATATGTTATCTTCTTTCATCTTATTTCCTTGCCTTTCAAGCTGTAGGGATTTATGGTTTATGATAAGTTCCGCCAGTTACACCAACTTCAACCATTTGTTAACAGATATGCTCCAGGTGCTTTATTGCATGTGAAAACAGGGTAATCGAATTTTAGGATTTACAGAGTTTTATAACTTCTCATTAGTTGTTGTGTTATTTAAAAAAAAATAAAAAAAATTCCCTTAACTTTTCTAAATCTGAATCTTTTCCAAGTTTTTATTTTATTTCATTTTTGTCTTCTGGAGAAAATATCAGAAACACTTTGTGCAGCTACCTTGCATTATTTACAAGATTGATATCTGTGACTAACTTCAACTCCAACCAAATCTGTTTTGCAAGTCTTGGATACAAAAGTGATAAAACATTGTACAACTGTTTTTATGTTGAATTTGTTCATAATAAGCAATGCATTTCAGGAAGTTACTGGATCTTCAATTATAAAGGCATTGACATCACTTATCAGAAAACCTGGGTTTTCTTCACTGCCACATGTTTATGTAAAGGCTGGTGCTGCTCTTCTGGTGAGTCAACATCCCAAATATTCTATTTAGCTTCTTCACTTGTGAATCCCATTTATTACCCATCTCAGTTTTGTAATATCACATGTTCTTATAGGACATTATCCAAGCTAGTCCTTCCAGGTTTCCCATATCCTCCCAGGAACTTTTCAGTCTACTTGATGATGCCAGTGAGAAGACCTTCTTGTGTGCTGGCACAGTGACATCTATGCAAAAGTTCGTATTTGATGGGGAAGCATCGAAGATTGGTCTAGAGATGAAGAATCTAGTTGCTTGCACTAGTTTGCTGGTGGAGCAGAAACTGGTATTAACTTTTTAACATCTTTTGGAAATTTATAATCCTAATTATTCATATTCAAATGCTGCATGCAAAGACAATTCTACTGGTCAGTCTTTTCATACTTGTGACTCTGTATGTTAACCCAGATCCTCAAGATACCTTGGTGTACCTGTGTTGGATTTGTCATGGCATGG
Organism: Magnolia sinica; assembly: GCF_029962835.1. Taxonomy (NCBI): domain Eukaryota; kingdom Viridiplantae; phylum Streptophyta; class Magnoliopsida; order Magnoliales; family Magnoliaceae; genus Magnolia; species Magnolia sinica. The sequence continues at coordinate 81,781,405 of NC_080586.1, forward strand.
CTCATTGTATGAAAGTGTAGATTCATGTCCAATCACTGCATACAATTATTATTTTACTGGCTCACTCTCTTTGTTCTCATGTCTCTCTATGATTACCCAGACCCTCAAAATCTGTGAGCTTATCTGTTTCAGATATGTCATAACATGGATATGCAGTATGGGATCTGTGTCGGATATTGCTGAGCTGCTCTGCACCCAAGTATTTTATCTTTTATATAATTAATCAAATTAAAATAGATTTTAGAAAGAGGAATTACAGGCCCCGCTCATCATCAAATGTATAGTTTGCTAACAAGTGCAAATTTATACCTGCAGGGCCGTGTGCCTCACCATGGATGGATGGGGTGTAGCCTAGATATCTCCAGGTTTGAAGAATCCGGCCTTTGATACCGTGGCCTACAAATAGATGGTTAGGAGCAATAATACATCAAAGTCCATATGAAATGGAAATGCCAAATATCAGAGGATTCTGATCTTCAATTTTATTTTTTTTCCCGATCATCACTCATTTATGGTGAATGCCTGTCATACTGGATTGGGTTATTAACTATGGTCCCACTAACACAACATATTCTACTTGTAAGATAACCATGCATTGCTGAGTATGTCCCTTTATGCCTCTTTTCATCATCAACGCCTAAGTCTTATACCAACTAATTGGGATCGGCTACATGAATCCTGTTCTTCCACTCCCTTCTATCAAGGATCAATAGTGAGGAAGAATGCATCAAAGGTCCACATGCAATGGAAATGACAAGGATTATGATATGCAAATATGGATTTTGAATATTATTATCCTGTATTTTATGGTGAATGCCCGTCCATCAATGGATTAGATTATTAACCATGGGTCCCACATGCACAAGACATTCTACTTGTCAGAAAACCATACATTACTTAATAGGACTGTATAGTGCCTATTTTAATTCATTATTGTCATCTAAGCTTTATTCCAACTAATTGCGGTCAGCTACATGAATCTTGTTCTGCCATCCCACTCTATCAAGGACCTACTAAAGCAGGGATATACATAGCCAAAGAAATGATATTAAGAAGAGCAACTTGCCTTAAGATGCACCAGGCCCTAAAACTTCATCAAAAGAGGTGGATACCACCTAAATTACTGAGAGCATTATTCAAAGACTTGTTGACTAGAGGATAATCAGAGTGGGACAAGAGAGCAACTGAGCAGCCAAAGATGGGTTGAGGTGATGAGAAGAGGATAATGAAAAAAAATAAAAATCCTGGAAGAGGCTTTGAGTCGAAAGAAAGGGGATTGCAATTTTAGAGGAGACAGGAAATAGGTGTTGAAAGAGATAGGTAACCTTGTTCATGTTTATCTCCTGATTGAGACGACTAAGCTGGAGATTGAGCACATCTTCAAGAACTCTGGGAAGAGTGGTAATGTGGTGATTCCAGGATATACAAACTCAGGAAAGATAAGGGTTTTGCTTTTGTTTGGTTCATGCTAAGGATGAGGTTGGGAGAGCCATTAGAGAAGTGAATGGGATCAAGTTTGGGGGAAGACTTATACGAGTCGAGAGGGCAAAATATGGACCTGAAGTGCTAGCTGTGAAGAGACATAAGAAGTCAGAGTTGAAGGTTGATCATAACACATCAGCTTGGTTAGGTAGTAAGTTAACAACAATGGGTTCTCTTGCTTTTGTTTGGTTCATGCTAAGGATGAGGTTGGGAGAGCCATTAGAGAAGTGAATGGGATCAAGTTTGGGGGAAGACTTATCCAAGTCGAGAGGGCGAAGTATGGACCTGAAGTGCTAGCTGTGAAGAGACATAAGAAATCAGAGTTGAAGGTTGATCATAACACATCAGCTTGGTTAGGTAGTAAGTTAACAACAATGGGTTCTCTCTCTCTCTCAAAAAAAAAAAAAAAGTCATGGAAACTCAGAAGCTCAGTTGTGTGGTGTAAAACACTAAAAGTCATGGACAAGATGGTCTTTACACATTGGACTTGGAGGGGATTTTCGGTGGGGCGTTGGTGGTATTGGCATAATTATTATTATTATTATTATTATTATTATTATTATTATTATTATTATTATTATTTATTTATTTATTTATTTTTATATATATTAGAAGGGAATTGGACTTGGAAAAGTCACATGACTGTATGGATTGTGGTTTTCTTGAATACATGATGAGGGGATTCAAGTTGTTACTACATGGTGGGGATGCATGAAAAGCTGTATGTCTGCCACATCCCTTTGTTTTCTATCAATGGGCCTTAAAAGATTCTTTAGGAGTCACAAGGGCTTGAGATGAGGGGATCCCCTCTCCCCTTTATTTTTCCTTGTGGTGTTCGAGGCTTTTAGTGGACATCTTAATCGAGGTATTGAGGAGGGTACCTTTTAAAAAAAGGTACTGAGGAGGTCTTGTAAAGGTTGGATAATTGGACTTTGAGGTTTCACATCTCCAGTATGGAGGACAAACTTCTTTTATTTGATGCTTTTGAACAACCGATGCTTCATTTGAAAGCAATCTTGTGATGCTTCGAAATGTTATCTGGTCAAGAATTGTTCTAAGTATGAAGACTTGCCTCGTTTTGGTTTGTCAAGCTGGGTCTCTCCTATTGATACATTTGGCCCCTCCATTTTATAAAGGAAAATTGCGGAAGAGTATTTTGATGGTTGTGGAAAGTGTGGAGAAAAGGTTATCCACTTGGTAAAGCAAGTATGTTTCCCTCGATTGGAGGAACCTTTCAAAAAAAAAAAATGATGGGTGGATTAATATTAAAGTAACCCTCTCCAACATACATTTCGACTTCACAATGTTGTGCCAATGTCAGGTGAGAATTGTGGACAGATTGGGAAGGATCAAAAGGGAATTCTTGTGGAGGGGGTATAAAGGATAAGGTGAAGTACCATTTGGTTGAATGGAAAAAGGTTAAAAATAAAAGGTGGGAGACATGGCCATCATAAGACCGAAGCCGATGGTTAAGCCGTTATGGTAGTCCTAGGCCAATGATGGTGGTTCTCACAGACGTTGATTTCCTATGGAAGAAGAGCATATATGCTAGGTAAGGAGTAATGGGTGGTGGGTGGGTTCCTTGTCCTTGCCCTAACTATAGAACATTCAAAGCTTGGAAAGTGATTCAAAGAGTGGGGCTCTTCTTTGTGATGGTATTAGATGCATAATTGGGGATGACATGAAGGCTAGGTTCTGGAAGAACCTAGGAGATGAGGAGATTGTTTCGTTGGCCCAGCTCCTATCCTTTCTGGAAGGTTTTTCTATCCTGTCTTCTTAAATTGGCAGAAGAATACTGAAGTGGGATCTGAGTGAATTTTCAGTTTGGACTTTGGACTTTTCACATGAAGATAACTGATGTAGTTGAGTCTAAAGCCCATTGGCGTGGCACTTGGTTGATAGAGGTGTCCAGGAGTCTCTATGTTCTGGTGGTTGGTGGAGTGACAAAATCCGTCACCTTTGTAGTAGGGGGAAAAAGAAGTTCATGTCTGCCTCCTATGTTTACAAGATGGGAATCCAATAATCATCTCCTCCTAATCTGCCGTCTATGTTGCCCAAGGGGTTTGGGGTCTCGACCTTAATTTATTTGAGGTGACATGGAGAATGTTTGCAGGCATGCATCTCGTCTATAAATCAAACGAATAGTTTCTCTTCCAGTTATGTGGTAGTCACGTTGGAGGGTCTGGAATAATGAGCCTTTAGAAACAAATGGAAAACATGGGGCAGGTCGTTGTTAGAGTGTATGGTAGGATTATCATCTAGGCTTTGGCATTGAAGGAATTCACAAGCCTCACATGACAATCTGAGAAGAGGATGGTTGGAGGTTGAAGAGGTGTTATTGCGTGATCCCCCTTGGCTGGGATTGGGAGATCATTAGGGTGGGGAGGACTTGCCATGCTTTTGCAAGTGGGTTCTTCGATTCCGATGAGGTTGCTACGGATTTCTTGGGTGGTTATGAAGGAACTCAAAAATTATGTGCACTACCTACAATCATAGATGGGGAACTCTAATGCCATTAAATAGGCATCTTTTGAGGAAATTTAACCTTTGAGTTTGGCGAGATGAGTAGAGGAAATTGTGTTAGGTGATTCCTTGCTCGGCTGCGGACCTACTAACAGCGTGGCATGGAGAGGAGGGTGGTTTGTTTGGAAGGAAGAAATGGAAGCTGGTGTGGTTGGCTACCTTTTGGGCCATTTGGTTGCAAAGAAATAAGCATTGTTTTTGTAATGTTAAGAACTCTAGTGTGGGGTTTCTCATTGGGTAGCCTTGTATATCGGGGAGTGGGCTCACTGAGGGTGCTTCTTTAGGTTTGCTTTTCTTTTTCTTTTCTTGTTTGAGATTGAGAAAGGGAGGGAGCGAGGGAGGGAGGGGAGGGGAGGGGGGAGGGAGTTAAAACTAGGGTGGTTCTCTTTTTCCGTTCATTCCCAGGGGAAGGAGATGATGTGTACCTGACAGTTTTGGCATGGTAGGAAAAATCCCTCTCCAACCATTATTAACAGGGGATCCCTCCCTTTGTAATCTTATCTTTGTCCCCAAATTAATTTCATATTACCCTTAAAAAAAGAGGAAATGATGGCCGTATATCCTGAGTTTTGGGTTCAAGTGAATCCACTACCTAATCCTGTACCTGAGATAGGTGTCTCTAATTTCTAGCTTGTTACAAACTTTTACCTTTCTGATCATGGTTTGGATAACACTTTTTTTTTTAAAGGTTAAAGCATGGCTCGCTGATAAGGATGCTGAAGCTCTAAGGTGCCAAAAGTTGCTGGTGGAGGAAGAGGAAGCTGCTCAAAAGAGGTACCTTCTGGATCAGGCTAAATTACATATTAACTAATGCAGTGCAAACTGGCCCATTTACCTGATTACTAGAAAATTGGGGAAAAAAAAAAAGGAACAAAGAAACTGAAATTGGTGAATGAAAATTATGAAAATCGGCTTAGTTTGTGATGTTTATGGGTATAATATTTGTGGTTAGTGGTATGAATTTGCAAGCATGTGGAGATTTTTTTAGAACTTCCATTCTAAGAGCTCACTCCATGACATTGGCTTCCAAGAAATTGCAAATGACTTTTCTTTTTCATGTTTCTTGAGCAATGATGGGACCCCAACTAAAAAGTCAGTCATACAATAGGACTAAAACATTGACATGCCTGTTCTCCTGTTGTAAAGGACCAAAGTACACATGTAGGTTGTTGCTCCTACCATTGTGACAAATGTTGCAAGATTAAAATGTCAAGATATTATCGCAGAATTTTGATTAAACAGTATTCTCTCGGTAATATCGCGAGGTTTTCAAAATCTCAAAGTTCTAATTTTTGTCTATTTTGTTGCAAACTATTGCGATTTTTTAACGGATAAATTATTTATATGAGACAAAAGAAAATCAGTGTTTACTTTTTTATTCAATTGTTAAATTTATTTGGTAAATTGTAGTATTAATATATATGTTTATATATTTTATTTTAGCGAGATTTTCTTGATTATATTGTGTTGAAAATGTCTAAATCCGAAAACTTCCAGAGAAATTCCTGGGCCAAAAAATTGCCATGAACAAGATTTGTCACTATGGCTCCCACTTCCAAATCATATAATTCCAGGATGCTTATAACCATGAGCTTATTTTCTTGTTCCCCCTGCTGCTTATGCTCCTGCACCCATTCCTAGTTCTTGCTGCCTCTAATAACCAATGGTCCCTTTTGTGGAAAGGGCCTTTTTGATATTTCTGAAAGTGGTGTTTTCTAGGGTCATCCTCCTTGTCAGAATTGTATCTTCCTCATCAGAATCATCCTAGGTCCCATCCTTTGCAAGTGAACAAGCCTTCCCTTGTCACCTCCTTGATCCATGCCCTTTTTTGCCCTCCCCTCATCCTCTTTGCTGTCACTTCAAGCCCAATCAAAGTTCCCCTCATGTTGGGTCATCTTCAGTTTTCATTGCACATGGTCCTAAGGTGTATAAATTAATTGGCCTCATGGACCTGTTAGGTTTCCTCAAATGGGTATTTTTATTGGTCGAACTCCTAGTCTTTTTAACGGTCATTTGGTAGCGTGGAATCTAGCGTAATTGAGGGGATTTGAGATTTTTGTGTGTGCGCTTGGCAGCGTGGAATTGGAGGATTTTGGATTCAAGTGTAATCCAAATCCCATTTTCAGATGCTTTTTTAAAAACACGGAGTGGGGGCGAGATTCCGAATTGCAAAGGGAGTATTCCCCTCAAATCCATGCCAATGGGACTCGAAAATCGACCATTGGAAGCGCGCCCCGGGAACAGGTCATTGATTCTGGCGTGACACCCGTAGTCAGAAAGCACCCATACTCGATGCGCTGCCATCGATTTTAGCGAGAAAGCAACACCATGACTTGTAGTCGACGCACCACCATTGCTTCTAGCGACAAAGCAATACTGTCACTTTGTCGTCTCCAACCATTAAAGAATGCAGCCATTGAACCCCTTTTTTTTCTCAACCCGCTTGGGGTACAACTAGAGACGTTTGGCACTTTGATGTCCCTCCTAAGTTTGCGGCTTTTAGTTGGCTTGTTGGTAGGAAGAAAGTCCTAACTTTTTTTTTTTTGAAAAGTCACATATGATATTAATAAACGAAAGAGACTACAAAAACGGTAGACTGCACCGCTGAGGGAGCTACACAGACTACTACGAACCTAAAAACAGCAAATTGCAGCCCTTTAATTTTTCTATGTTAACAGCCCATTCAACAACTAACAATCTAGCTCTAGCAGCAACATAATCTGCTGATTTGGATATCCCGTTAAAACATCTGCCATTTCTTTCTTTCCATACTGCCCACCAGACAGCGAGAAGCGACATTCTCCATAGCGACAACTTATTCTTCTCGAAAGAAATACCATGCCAAGCCTTTAAAAAGCTTCCTTCCAGATATGGCTGATGAAGGGGCAGTGAATAAATAAATGATTCACTGTTTCCTCATTAGACATACAACATAGACAGACATTAGTGAGAATCAGCCCTCTTTTTCTTAAATTGTCAATCGTGAGAACTCTATTCTTGCCCACCAACCAAGTAAACCCTACAATCTTTGGAGGAGCTTTGTACTTCCAGATCTTGTTGGTGTATGTCTCTTCTTCCTTATCCGCTCCTTTGTCAATGCACTTGTAGAACGATTTAACGGAGAACTTTCCTGATTTGTGTTTGTTCCAAACTAACTTATCTTTGCTTTCCGAATCTATCTTGACATCTCGAATACATTTTAATAGAGCCACATACTCTTCAACCTCATTGTCACAGAGATTCCTTCTGCACTCCACATTCCACACTACCACAACCCCAATCACAGAATAACTAGCTGTTACTGAAATGTCCTGATTAGCCACAATGTGGTAAATACGGAAACTTTTCTTTTAGAACTCCATTCCCTACCCATGAATCTGACCAAAAGCTGATTCTATCTCCTCTCCCTACTGCAAAACCGATTTCTTTGAACACTTCCTCCTTAATGGTTAGGAAGAAAGTCCTAACTATCGACAAACTTTGCAAGAGGAGTATGGTATTGCCTAACATATGCATTTTATGCATGCATAATGAGGAATCGGTTGATCACCTCTTCGTGCATTGCCCTATTGTGCGGTTGGTGTGAGCAGATATCCTCTCTCGTTTCCAAGTTCTGTGGGCTCTTCTGGGTTCGGTGGAGGCCTTGCTTTTGGCTTGGCATGGAGTGGGGATAGGAAAGGGCAAGACAAGACTATGGAAGATGACCTTGATTGCGGTTTGGTGGGCTTTGTGGGAGGAAAGGAATGCGAGATGCTTCAACATCTCCAAACCGGTGAATCTCATCTCTTATAGGGCGAGAGCATTAGTAATTGAATGGGCTTCTTACTCTAATCTATGGGGAGATTGTTGTATCAATTTTCTTCTTTAATCTTGGGTTGCCCTGTTGGCACCGCTTCCCTTGTGCTTTGTTTCTCATTGTTTGTTAATATAGTGTCAGCTATCTTTTAAAAAAAACCAAAAACCAAGCAAATGATACTTGCCTCTTTTTCTTTTTCTTTTTTGGTTAGAGCATTGCTTGTTCTACTTGAGATCTTGTGTTCAAAAGCCAATTTTTTTATTTTTCGTTAAAAAACGCTTCGCAAGCAAGTGACTCGCTTCGAGTCGTGTTGAGTTGATATGAGTCAGACAAGTCAAGTCATCATGAAACTGGGTTGTAAGCCTGACTTGACCTCGGCTCGGCGTGATTCATCGAGTCAACTCGCTAACTTGTCCGACTCGCCTCCACTCAACACGACCAAAAGCAAGTTTTGACTGAAGACACCGAGTTTTAGAACTATGATTTATATCACTTGAACTCCAGCATTCCTGTGTATTGCCCTGGTCAGTGAGTTTGGTTTTGGGTTAACGCGTGCATAGAGGAAGTCTTGGTGTAGGTTCTACTCATAATCAAATACACACCAAGAACATTTTTTTAGCTCTGATGGGCGATATTTCTGACATCATTTTCCACATTTGTTATGGTTGAGAACCAATTTCCTTGTTCTTTCCTTCTCTCTTTCCTGCAGGCAGGCTGAACTCTTAGAAAGGAAGCGGCTGAAGAAGCTGAGGCAGAAAGAGCAGAAAGCGAAGGACGGGGACAAGGTAGATTTCAAAGAGTGCTCTCCAGATAATGCTGAGGGTTCATCTTCTTCTGCAGCACTGTCTAATCCAGATACCCCCTCGGAATCTGATTCAAATCCACCGGAAGCATCACTGGAACCTGTCCAACTGTTTCCAGAACCTGTCAGATCTTTGGATGCTGACATGGAAGTGGATGTCAGGTGCTGCTCAGGATCCGACTTGGCCAATGGTCAGAATGGAGAGTACAGAGCCCGAATTCATATGGGAAGCAGCCAGCGGCAGTTTTCTCGATGGCCGGCGCCGAAACTTCTGAGGAACACACTGAATGGTTCTCATTTGGGTCAGGTTCCGGTGCCAAAGTCGGTAGTCATGCAGAAGCACTGTAGCTATAGAGATCAGCAGAAAGCCGCACCTTCAGTCAATGGCCATAAGGTGTGGACCCGCAAAACCAAGGTTGAGGGCGAAGGAGATGGTTGCAATTCGAATGGTAGAAGACCAAGGGAATCCATAAACCAACTGGAACAGAATGACAACTGTGAGCTCTTGATTGGTTCGATTTGTGTCACCCTTGGAAGTTCCAACAGCCACCATCAAGATGATAATCAGGCGGCTGCTCTTGATCAGTGTTCGGCCGATCATCATCTCCTGAGATGTGATGGTGTCCAAGAGAAGCCTGCCAAGCAAGACTCAGGTCAGAATGGTGTGAACCGGCTCATGGTGAAGCTGTGGAGGCCAGTGGGCCGGCAGGAATTTGATGGAGGCCCTGTGGTGGTTCAAAGCAGCAAAAGAGAAGTCGAAACCAATGGAGTTTCTGGCACAACTGTTGAAAGGATTCTGTCAGATGAGAGCTGTCTGGCCTGTCGTGTGATTGCTGATAGCTGTTCCAGTAGGTCTGAGGATTCTTTTAGAGCTGCTGACGGTGGAGAATATAGCCGTGCTGCAGAGGCTTTTCTTGCCCAGCGTAAGAATTTCATTCTATCATGCATGTTGTGGAGATTTTTTTTTTTTTTTTCTTTTTTTTTTCTTGAGTTACCATATGTCATAGGCCAGGAAAAGCAGTTTTTCTTGGCCCCACAACTGTATAGGTGGGCCCCAACTTTGGATGGCCCAGACTATTCATCCCCTCTTCTGTAGATTTTATTGAGATCTCCTTGATTTTGATGTACCATGCAGGATGGAAGGAGGCTATGGCCACAGACCATGTGAAGCTGGTCCTTACCCCTGAAACTGAAACTCCAGAGTGCCTCGAGATTCTTGATGGCCCTTGCACGGAGGAACCATCACCATCGGATGGTCGCAGCATCCTTGGCAGTGCAGAAAACCGGCTGGCTGGGGTGGGCCAGGCTGCAGCCGGTGGTTCTGATAAGCCCAAGTTCAGAGCAAAGGCTGAGAAAGGTTGCAGGCTTAAATACATTCCCAAGAAGAGAAGCAATGGCTGAGGTAGAGAGTGATATACACCTTTATTTTCTTTCCCATACCAAAATTTGCGGTTTCCCGGATCCAAATAAGGTTTGCTAATTCCACACGTGTCTGGAACCCCTGCCCATCGGCACTCCGCACCTAGGCACTTGTGCCAACATGGAATACATGTGTGAAATCTGTGACTTTCATCTGGTTGTAAACATTGTGTAGGTCATCCGCATGAGAAATCTGACATTTTTGCTCAAGTGGACCCCAATGCACAAAGTAAACTGACGGTTAATGGTTTGTTCTCAGATAATCGGGATTAAGTCTAATCCCTATTTCGGCAGGCTCTCCATGCCCTCCACGTAGGATTCACTTCATACTTTCCTCTCCTTAAATACAATTAAGTTCTAGAAATAACAAAACAAAATGCTGCTAACTGGGGGTTTCTAGCTACTATAGAGTAGCTTTCTGTTGGTTTCTGTTTTTTTACCCTTTTGTTTTCTTGCCCTTTGCTGGCTTTCAATAAACTGCTCCTTTCAAAGAAAAAAAAGAAAAGAAAAGAAAGAAAAAAAATGCTGCTAACTGTGTTTATGCAGAGGAAAGGGTCGTTTTAGTGTGGTGAAGTCCTACGCGGAGTGCATGGGACCTGCCGAAATCAGGATAAGACTTAATCCGCCTGTCTGGGATCCCCAATCCAGACAACCCTAAAACAATTATTTTATGGCCATCCATTTGTTTTCTACGCCATGGTCCAGCTGAGGTGTGAAATGGCCTGATTTTCAGATGAGAAGATGCAGTGTAGCTCAGCTGATGGAAAGCTTAGATCTTGCACACGTTTCCCATACCGGCACCCATGTGGAATTAGCAAACCTCATATAAATATTCTTAGCAGAGGTTCCAGTTTTAGCAGGGCTCTTCTGTGTGAAGGAAAAGCTTCTGGCAACGCGAGCGGCTTTGATTTTGGTTCTGAGTTTAGTGAGGATTATAATGGTTTTGCTTTTTTATGTTCTATTTTTTTTTAAAAAAAAGTATCTGTAATAATCCTTGTTAGTTTGTTGCAAGCTTTCTTTCTACGTCCTCTCCTCTCCAGAAGCTTGCTTTGGTGTTTTGAGTGCGTGATCTGACCCTTCTAACCTTGCATGTGGTGGATATCCGAGCCGTGCATTAAGTGGGACCCACCAATGTGCAGACTATTGCCCTAAAATCAGGCCAATGCACTCGATACTAGGCCTTCACCGGGCTGCATTTCTAGTTGGGGTGCACTCCAGGCAGATGTGGTGTACCACTGATGTGTTCACAGAATCCCACCCGTCCATAAGCCGCTTCACCTCAGAAAACTTCCAGAGCTAAAAAAATCAGCCTGATCTAAAATTCAGATGGGCCACAGCACAGAGAATATATTGAGAGGGATGCCCAATGTTGATTATTATGGGTTTCTCTGTTTGTTGTGTATATATAATCAAGGCTGTTCAGACCCTTCATCCAGTCCAGAAGAAGGGTCAAGCTAAAATTCAGGCTGTTTTGTGACTTGGGTAGGCTCCCTTGGAATTCGAGGGTGGGCATTCCCTTCCAGCTGGTTCTGTGGCCCACCCTATGGATGGGTTGGATTCTATGAATACAACAGTGACCCCAATTCAGGCCGGCAGCATCGTAAGCTTACAGACCAGAGCGCGTCCCTTTGTAGTTTTTCCTTTTTGTCGTTTTTTTTTTTTTTAAAGTGAAAGTGTTCTGAGCTTGCCCTTCGCTCCCGGAGAAACCTGCCCACGAATGGGCCTAAACAGCTTCCTCTTTTACCCAACTTTATTTAAGTAGAAGGTTTGTGATGTGTTTTATTCAACTATTTTGCTGCGCCCACCTGCTCTAGCAGTTTTGTGCAAGATCCAAGCCATCCAGCAGGCAGCCTCCATGTCGTTTGCAGTTGTGGCGAACGTGTGTATGTTCTCATTCCTGCTGGATGTAGTGGGCGCGGATTTCCTGCGAAAGCCTTTCGCAGGAAGTTCCAGCGCAAGGATGCTGGGTGGGGCCCGCAGACATGTTTTTGATAAATCCAATCCGTCCATCCGTTTTTCGAGATCATTTAAGGAGTTGAGATAAAAAATTAGGTGTATATAGAACTAAAGTAGGACACACGAGAGGAAACAGTGATCATTCAGTGAGCACCGTTGAAGCATTCTTATGCCCAAAAAATTATTGTATCAGTCTATATTTTTGGTTTTTTCACTTCATCCCATTGACAATGACCTTATAAACGGTTTAGATAACATATAAACATCAAGGTGGAGCCTGGGAAGATTTCAACGGTAGAAATTTCTTTCACTAATTTTCCCTCTCGCGTGACCCACTTGAGTTTTTTATTCGCCTCATTTTTTGTCGTACGCCCTAAAATGAGATCTCAAAACGGATGTACAGAATGGATTTCTCACATACATTGTAGTGGGCCCCATCCAGATCCTTGCGCAGGAACTTCCTGCGAAAGGCTTTCCCTTTCGCAGGAAATCCGCGTCCGATGTAGTGGGCATTTAGTGCACGCACATCAATGGACGGAGCATATCTCAAAAATAACACTGATCAAGCAATCCTGACCATATCTCAAAAATCACACTGATTAAGCAATCTAAACCATTCAAATAACGGTCAAAAGTATATGGGAGTGGTCCAAATTCTAAAGGAATGGTTATGATTAATTTTTAAGGATAATGGATAGGATATATATCTCTTCCCCTACTCGGAGATTTGGACGGTCTGGATTGTCGTAATGCATGGCAGAAGAGCCTGAAGAGCTACGTCCTATGAGTTTGTCCTTGTATTATGAACAGCACGAGCCTCATAATTTGGTCCCTTTTGCCTTTCCCTCGGATCGAGGGTTGGTCTGGCCGAGACTCTTTAGCCCGAATGAGCTGAATCGGGTCGAAAGGATCGGCCCGACTATGAATATGGTGATTAACGATCATGACCTCTTTTTAATCCACGTTTATTTCTTTCAAATTTGGACCATTGACCACTCTTATCTTAACCGTCATTCATATTTCTACCAACCAACCAGTTAGGATGAGAGGCTTAGTGTAACTATTTGATCTATAACTCATCTATAGATAGGCTCACCATCAGGACGGTTTTGGTTTTGTGTACGTATGTACCACGTAAACAGTTTCTGTAATTTCTCTAAAAACGAGAAAATATCTGATTGAGGTCGGATCCTCCACCAGAAGAAGCTTCTTCTATTACTATTATTCACCTACGTGTGAAAGTTACTAAAATGAGGGTAAGCTTGCTGTGGATGTTGTTCAACAGCCTGTGTAGGGTCTAGGGTGTTGTGGTGTCACATCCAACCTGCCCATCAAGTGTTTCCCACCAGGATGATGGGATAAGCCAAAAATCAGGCCTATGCTATCATTAAGTGGCCCACGCCGAAGAGAACAATGGACATATACCCAGAAACATCCAAATTTCATCTGGTCGCCTACCTGATGGTTCGATCATCTTTATTTTTAAGTGTCTGTACTTCTATGGCTAGGCTGACCCTTTTGGGCGGGTTGGATTCTCTGCACAAATAACAGTAGCCACAAAACCCAGAAGAGTTGTCAAATAAGCTTATTGTACAAACGTTGTAGAGGATACCGCCTCCATCGTATGCTAGGGGGGCTGAGTTCGTAATCTGTAAAGTGAGACGAATGGTTGGTTTTTCCAATCCATTGATCTGATGGGCCCTATCATGGATGGAATAATAGCCAAAGAAGCTCTTCATTTGGTTAACTCTAACCTTTCCATTGTTGGCATGTGAATACCCGGTTAAGAAGAAATCCACCAACAGTCCACATCTACTGGAAAAAATATATATATTTTTTATGGTTGGGATCTTACAATTTGGTAGAATTTTTTAGCATGGTTTATCCATGATAGGGGACATCAGATCAATGGATCGGATAAACCAACCATGGGCCCCACATTTATAGGTCAGGTAGCCAACCTTGAAAGCTCCCTGTTCGCAACGAACAGGAAACTCTAGCCTTCGGGAAAGCAGATAGTCGGGCTTTTATCATTCAGCCCTTGACTTCAATGCGCACAGCGAGTACCAAGAGACGTGCGCCTCTTATCTCCCACCACTTAAAAGTCGTCCCTGGAATCCAGAAACCATTCCAGCATACCAATTTTCAAACGTGTATTTTGAAATGGTTGTTAAGATCCAAGATCCGCCCCAACCATAATGGATAGTGGGAGACGTGTGCGCACCCACTTCCCAAAATGCACACTCTGCGCACACAATCTTTTCACTTGAAAGAGAGATGATTGGATAAAGCTATGATGCAGCTATCATTTTCCTGCCAACGTCTCACATAAATAGAAAATCCTGTCCATATAAAAGATGACCACAGCATGATGATAATCACTGGTGTAAAATCAGGCCATTAAAGATATTAGATTGGCCACACCAGAACTTCTAAGACATACCTTCTGTTGTCAATTGATGATGAAGTTGATGGGCCTGATTTTCATCTAAGATGACCATTGTGATGTGGCCCATCTTTTGTGTGGATAGGATATCCTGCACATTTGATACATTGGCGAAAAAAGTGGTTGTATCATAACTTATTATTACAGCCACCGTACATAATCACCTCACCCAGACAAGCGGCTACCTTCTATTGACCCAAATACACTCGTGGGGTTGAAGTTTTCAAAAGTTGGGGGTGGAAATATCAATTTCTCCGCAGTTATTGCAGCCTTGAAAATCATTCCCAGTATCGAAGTGGAGATGAAAGCCATCTTATTTTAATTAATAGTAGAAAAGGCAAGTACACCTCCGGAGCACCAAAACCAGCCAACACGTGGGCCTCTCCAAGAGTAGGCCATCTAACCATCCAACATCTAAGCTCTGTGGGACCCACCAGTTGTATATGTAGAATCAACTCTATCCACTATCTTAGATCCCCGAGAGCAAAAATAAAATAAAATCAACTAGATCCATAGCTCAGGTGGGCCACAGCACATGAAGCAATGGGGATGAGATGTCGACTACAGGCCTATGCATGGGGCCAACGTGGTCTTTATCTTTAATCAAACCCGTTAATCAGGTTTGGTTCAACAAGGATGAATGGAAGATTAAAAATCAACCTAATTCAAAACTTAAGTGGATCACAACGTGTGGACTTGTATATTATAAGAACAAATTTAAACTACTCCCACTAGCATGAACCACCCTAATTTTTATTGGGCTGATACTTTCATGTACGGTTCAAATAAGGGTTCCCACGGAATGGACGGAGTATATTACATGTACAGCCCACAGAGCTTGGCTGTTAGGATTCCGGTCCATGGCCAGCTACACAACAGTTTTTAAGTAATTCAGATGAGGTTTGGTCAAGTGGGCCCTGGCCTAATTAGTTATCAGGCGTAAGAATCAATCTGGACCGTCCAGATCCTTCCTATTGTACACTGGACATGGCTATCCCAACACATTAGTAGATCTGGTCCAGGTAAAGATTCATGGCCATTCCTAGTGGGTCCTCCATCTTTTGACTGGTCCTGATCACCTTACACGTGCCATGGTCTCCAGTTGATTACCATATCTGATGCTCCCGAAGTACATGCTATCAGTCCTATATTTATATATCATTTATTATTTCACTGCATGTTTTCATTCTCAGAAAAGCAAAACCCCATGGCTGTGCCACACTTACACATCACTCACTCAATGAGAAAGAGAGAGAGAATCATGAAATGCAGTGAGGTGAGTTTGCTTGTAAACGCATTCTACACAATACCCAGTTTCTTGATTTTGCTCTTGGTTCGTATGTATTATGTATGTATGTATGCATACATGTATCATTTAAGGATGTGTGAAACACCATTCTTCACAAAACCCAGTTCCTTGTTTTTCCTTTTAACATGTATAGATGTATAAAAATACCATTATGCACAAACCTCACTTGTTTTTGCTTTTGACATATGTATGTATGATGTGTACATGTATGTATGTGTAAAACACCATTTTTCACAGTACCCAGTTTCCTGTTTTTGCTTTGGGATATATATGCATGATGTGTACATATATGTATGAGTAAAACACTATTCTACACAATACTAGTTTCCTGTTTTGCTTTGGACATGTAGTTATGTATGATATGTACATGTATGTATGTGTAAAACACCATTATTCACCAAACCCAGTTTCCTATTTTTGCTTTTGACATGTATGTATGTATGTGTGATGTGTATGCATATGTATGGGTTATAATACACCATTCTTGACAAGACCCTGTTTCCTGTGTTGCTTTCACATGTATGTATGTATGATGGGTACATATATGTATCTATAAACTACATTCTTCAACCAATTTTGTTGTTTTTGCTTTTGGTATGTATGTGTATGTGTACATATATTGTATATAGTATATGGGTACTTGTATTTTGAGCTGATTGATTCCTGTGGTTCTTATTTTTCTGCTGTTTGGATTTTTTAACCTCTTTAGATTTCTGTTTCTTTTGCTTTTCGTTTTTCTTTTATGGTTGTTAATTTGAAGCTTCATGTTGTTGATAGCTTCCTTGTGTATCTTTTGTGTGTGTGTGCTTGGTTATTTTATTGGATTCCTTTTGGGTGTTTTTTCCCCCTTCATTTTTCCCTTTTCCATTTGTTTGCCTTGATTGATGCTTTTCTTGAATATCCCTTTCTTGTGGGTTGTGTTTGATTATTTTATTGGATTCTTAGAAATGATATATATATTTTTTTAATATTTAGTTTTAGTTTTTTCCCAATTCTTAGAAATTGATGCCTTTCCTTTTCTTTTTCTTTTTTTAATATCCATTTCTCTCTCTCTCTCTCTCTCTCTCTCTCTCTCTCTCTCTCTCTCTCATTGGATTGGGCTGGAATTAGTAATTTCATTTTCTATGTTTTCTTTTCTCTTGCTGATACTATTGATTTTTGTGAATTCTTATAAAGAAGAAAAGATTTTTTTTTATTAAAAAGATAAATTTGAGTGGTGTATGGGAATTGAGTTGTCAGTTTGTGCATTTTGACCTCCTTGTCCCTGTGATCCAGACCATCACTGTGATTGGTCTGCCATGCACTAAACATATCCTCAGTATGACAATCCTAACCCTCAATTGATGGCCTTCCAATAGGTGGTTAAGAGAGGTACTACATCAGTGCTAGATTTTCAACTGGAAAAGTCCCAATAGCTGAATAGCATGGTCTACCTAGGTCGGTCTATTAGACAATGGTCCATATCACTAAAACATGGGTCCTACCTGTGCAAATCAATAAGTTGAGTATGATATGCATGTCGTGGGGATAATGAGTAGAGCCATCCATCCTCCACACACATGGCAAGGTAACATATCAATGGGGACCATTGATCTAGTGTTGACATAGGTATCACTAGATAGACGATTCTGATTGATGCATCATCACACCACATGTACTGTAGAGAAAGAGCTCTACCATGCTCTGGTTTTCTAGCTCTACCTTATCTTCTCCCATATTTTGAGTATAGTAAGACATGTGCAACTCTGCAGTTTGGATTAAGAAAGTCTTTTGTCTTTGTTCCCTTTTTTTATATATATAAAAATTCTACAAGTGTACTTGCATCTATTCTAGAGCTGATTTTAATGGTTATGGCTCTTCTATTTCTGTTCTGCTACTTGGTAGATTTTTTTCTCTCGTCTTTCTATTCATTCATACACTGGCCAAGCTAATGAGTTGACTGGACTGATTTTTGGACCAGGTAATCTACATGGTAGTTCTAACTGCCTGTTGCTTTAATCTTCACCACATGGTCTGGAGTGGCATGTTGAATATGGGTTTAGCTAACCTCACATACATTTATATGTTCTAGAGTATCTCAAGGTAGTTGGTCTTCTTTTCAACATAGAGGTATTGGGTTTGAGCGTAGCTTACCTAACAAAAATGAAAGAACTATAAATGCTCCCAAAGAATCATTTGATACTGCACTAGGGGATATGCACTGTACACTGGGTTTATCATTTTGTATGTGGGCCCATGGTCCAGTGATCCAGACCTGGGTCTGTTTGGTGTCACCATATGGACTATGCCATGGTTTGCAAATAGGTTTTAGCATATCGAATAATTCACGACCAATAGGGTGTTGTATTGCCCTCCATTGCCACTCTATCAGGCTGATATGGGCTGATATAGCCGTATTGTTCATGGATGATGCCGGTATATATTGGACGATATATTCTGGTTTCAGACGATGCGTCAAACCTTGGAGCATGCCCTGAAAATCGCTTGATGTGAGAACTGCAACCTTTCAACTCGTGTCCTTCAAGTGGACTATGAGAAAGAGATACAGTAACAGTTCACATTGCAGTGAAAAAAGGTCCAATTTCAGTGGCCTGGATCTTCTACAATTAGTTTTTTTTTTTTTTGTTTTTGGCCATTGCCCATCCATTGTTGGAACCAAGTGATTAATGGTCTAGATCACCAAACCGTGGGCTCCACTAGTAAAAAATGAGAACCCATTTGTTGCTGGAGGAATCATATGGTTCCTCATATGCCATGTTGGTGTTTGGTTGGCTGATACTGTAGATGGTATTATGAAGGTGACGAAGCCTGACCTCTTACTTTCAGTGCATTTTGTGGTTGGATGCCTATGCTTTCTTGTATCTGGGAATTTTCATCACAGAAAGGGTTCCGCATTGCTCACTATATTCATCAGTCTGCATTTGATATGCGCTATTCAGTTGAATTGGACTAGTTTGTTCAAATAAAAAGGGAAAGACAAAATTGTGATTGCATTAGTATTTCACAATGATGGATGCAATTGCATTACTTTCAAGTCCAACTTGAAAGTAAAAGAAATGCAATTTGAAGCCTTCTTCCTTGATATAAATACTAAGGAAGGTACTTGCGAATTGGTCATTTCCAATTTGTCCAACTTGTTGCCGGATTCTAGCCAACAGATAAGATTGATGTAAAACCGCACCCTCTAATGGACTTGCAAAAGGTAGAGAAGATAGAAGGGAGTGGGTGTGTGGTGGTCTCAAAGATGTGAATTAGGTTTTAGTGCACATTTTTTCTCCTTCCCACTTCTGGTTTAGAGTGCTCGTATATATAAGGTTTGTTCCGAACTTTTGTATCTTAATATGCTACGCTAGAGAGTCCCTGTTCTGACGGGAATCTTATCCCGGACACATCTCCGAAGATGTCAAAGTGATAATCGTTCGAGCCCGAATATGTTGGAGTGATCTTCGACCAAGCCCGCATCTATCGGAGTGATCTTCAGATGAGATCAGGCAGGATCCTTCTCTTCTGGATGAGGGGCGAGATTCCCACTGGATTTCTCGTACCACCTTTGGCAATGGTCGACCTTGTTAGCTCGGGGCTCAAGCTCCTTCCCCACGGGTTCCTTACCCGTGTTGTAGACATTCTTGGTGGGCCGAATCCTCTCTCACCGAGCTCCGTCCTCTTATGGCTCAGCTCGGCGGCTCGTCTCTGAATCGGAGGAACTACTCGTCCCGTGTCGATGGCCTTCCTACTCGGACTTCAGTCACCCCTGCTCGGGGGGTCTTCCTCAGCTTGGAGGCCTATCACTTGTAGATAATTGTCGCTCTTCCCGCGTGAGGGACCAGTTCGGTTTTACCCACAACTCAACTAATTATTGTGATTCAATTCAATAGTGGATCCAAACATGCTTAATGTAACCATTATTAAACATGAGGTGTTGGCTTAGTCCAAACGTGATTTTAACAGCCAACACTTTGTTCAATACGATTTACTGCTCTTGTTCAATACGATTTACTGCTCTCTCTCTCTCTCTCTCTCTCTCTCTCTCTCTCTAAAAAAAGGCCTAAATGTTGGAGTGGGAGTCATTTGTATGGTGAAGGAGAGCTAAATGATTATGGTTATCTTTCAATTCCGTGAAATGAAAACTGAACTAATGCATGGCTTGCATGAAGTTATTAACTTATTACAAAGCGCCATCTTCCTGGCACTTGTGGGCGGCAATCAGAACTGTTGATCTTGTGGGCCATCTCATGGATGGGATATACTCTAGAATCACTATGTTTGGACAAACCATCTGGTTATTCTGCAATTTGTTTGTCGAATGTCGTTAATTGCTGTCATTGAGCTGACTGTTCCTTTTGCTGGCCAATGATGGCCACCGCCACTGTCTGTTCCCCTGTTTCTTTAGACATTGCCTTTCCATATGGTGGCTCACTAGATCATCAGTCTTGATCACCAGACATTTTCCACATGTATGGTGAGGGAGCTGCATGTTACTTCTATCATGCAAGCTGCTTATCACATCCCTCTTTTATTTTTTCATTCCTATAATTCTCACACATACTGGTTTGGTTCCTTTTCTTCCAAATTAATGAATTCATTTCATGGGTGTTTTTGAAATTTGGTATCCTTGATGTTCTTGTACTTACAGATGTGCATCAACATATGGTGATTGTTCTTTATTTTGGGTACTGGTGACACCATAAACTTATAGTGGTACCTGGCAGATGTAGGGCCCATGTGATATACTTTCACCATCCGACCCGTCTATCAGATAAGTCACCTCCAAAAACCCCTACTACCTAAAACTCAGCCAGATCCAAAATTAATGTGGACCACATTGAAGGGAACAAGCTGTGAAGGACTGGCACCTTTCAATTCCATAGGGGCTCACCTGAGTCCCAAAACAGCCTGAATCTTGGCATAACCCTTAATCTGGACTGGATGAAGGGTCTGAACAGCCTTGACCTCCCAAGCTAATGGGCTTTTACCCCCTCGATGTGTTCCCGTTGCTGTAGAAGATCTGAGTTTTGGATTGGTCTAACTTTTGGGTTCCGGAGGTTTTCTGAGGTGACCCATCTTATGGAAAGGTTAGATTCCACTGGACCCCACATCTGCTGGTAACGGTACCACTGTAGCATGCCCTTTAAAAAAATTATGCATGTTAATGACTAAATAGTTAGTTGTATTGATTGTCACAGGTCCCAATCAATACACTGAATTCACTGGCCTTGTGATTACTCCACAAGTTTAGCATAAAGAAAGGAGAAAACCTCAGCACTGTCATTTGGCTCGACTTTTCTAAGGCAACAATTTCAAGACATGGTCCGAATAATTAGTCTCTAATGCAGCTACCTTATTCTGGGAAATTCCTCGAAGAAACGGCAATGATAAGCACGACTAGTTATCTTTGTTTGAAGTCTCCGGGAGGTTGAATTTTTTATTTCGATAACCCGTGAGTGTATTTTTACTT
Source organism: Magnolia sinica (assembly GCF_029962835.1). Classification (NCBI taxonomy): domain Eukaryota; kingdom Viridiplantae; phylum Streptophyta; class Magnoliopsida; order Magnoliales; family Magnoliaceae; genus Magnolia; species Magnolia sinica. The sequence continues at coordinate 81,802,593 of NC_080586.1, forward strand.
GTTTTGAAGCTTAAGTGCTGTTTAGTTGTAGTTTGCGATATTGAGTTGAAAATGATTCACGGCAAAAAGATTCAGAAACAGTGGGAATTCAAGAAGAGAGAGAATGGCATTGATTCTTTAAGCAATGGATGTGAATCGAGCTCCAGTGCTGAACCGATCTTTAAGAAGCATAAGTCTATCTTGAATTTGAAATCACCTGAAGCCGCAGAAGGTCGTGATATCGGTAGCCTTCAGTTTGAGAGAAGACCCAATAAGATGAAGAGAAGATCATCTCACGAAGATGGGTTGAAGAACAAGAGTAGCCAGTGCGAACCTGCCACAACGAATATTATCCGCAATTTCATGGAGACAGTATTGGAGGAACTTAGAGTCGGGAGAGAGGCCATGTTGGTGTCAATGAGGAAAGAGGTGCACAAAATGATGAAAGATACTGCTCCAATGCTGACAACAACGGGTGTTCTTAAGCGGGATCGGATTGGAACCCACCATCAGAGCAGCATTGGGTCGTTGGCAAATGTTCAGAACTGTGATCATGGAAGCATGGTGGTGCCCACCAAACGGAGAAGGGATGCCGGTTGTCAGACTGATGCTGAAGTCCTTGAAAAAGAAGACGGTCACAGCCAAACTGTTGGAGTTTTGAACAGAACTGAGCCTGGAAGAGGACAAGGACGGCGGTTGTCTATTAGGGGACCTTCGCTCCCCGCCAATTCCAATACAACCGATTCTTCTACGCAATTCAATTATCTAACTCTACCCACCGTTGTACCTGAGACCTGCATCGAAAACCAAAGATTCAATCCTCTTTCATGCAACTCTCTTGGAACGAAAGCGGTGGGGAACGGAACCTGCACTGGAAAAGTAAATCTGGCAGTTGATTCAAGTGTGCAATGTGGTAGCTTTGTGGGCCCCCCACATGAAGAAAAGTTCAGAAATACCAGCCAGACAGGTTCTTCTCAATATAGTACGGGTTATATCAGTCAAGACAAAATGACCGCATTGTCTAATCCTGGATCTGGGTTTCTTGCCCCGTTCTATCACAGTCCTGATGGCAGTTTGAAGATCCACTCCCAGCTCCCGAATTTATTTGATTTGGGTGTCAATGGACGGACAGGATCAGCTAGGGGACACGGGCTAATGGAATTCTATGTTGCTAATGATCTTTTCAACATTGCGAACTCGAAAACTGAGGATGTGTTGTTTCAAGGTAATCTGACAAGTAGGTCCCAGAGAGAGTAAGTTATACATGAGTTAGATGTGTCGAGATTGAATTCTTAGTGATTAGCCTGGATTGATTTCTTGCTTCTTCTGTCCATTTAAGTTCAAATGCAAATGAATTATGAATAAAAACGCAGGCTTATCCCTTTCTGTGTTCATATGTTCTTCTTCTTCTTCTTCTTCTTCTTTTCCCTTATTATGTTTGAGAAATTTGAATTCAGATGGATAGATACAGGAGGGAGCAGGAGTTTGGCATTCCCTGTATGCACTCTTTTTCTAGCACTTCTTGGTTAGCCCTTGAATTTGAGTTGTTTTCAATGAGAAATAGAAATAATGAGATATGCAATTGATGCCTTGTTTACATGGCTCTTTCTTTCGTAGAATCATAGGTGGGTCTCAATGCCTCGGGACATCAATCTTGTTCTGATGCACCTAATCTGTCGTAGTGGGGCCCATAGTTTTTTTAAAAAAAAAAATTTTAATCTGGACTGTTCGTATGATGGGACATGTATCCCAATTTGGATGTTGAATTCTTGAAATTTTGCCATACTAGAAGAATTACTAACCTTTTGATCCTTGATTGATGCTCTGCATAACAAGAGATGGTTTAGGGTGCATTTGGTTGCACCAAATATAATGAAATTCCACTATTATATTTGCTGTGAAAGCAAATGCACCCCGTATGAAAGAAATGCAGCAACAATCAGGAAAGAAGGCAATAGATCTGATTTCCAGGATTTTCCAGTCTCATATAATCACAAGGTGTTCCCCATCCCTGTTCAAGCTCATCATGTCGGCCGTCCGGACATTTATTCACATTGGGTTGCATTTGGGAACACATGTAATTCTTCCATCATTTGTTTAGCGAATTGCATTATAGATCAATTCAATGAAAATGACTGAACTTGCACAATGACTACCTAAACCCTGAATCACTATTCTATGCATTTCAATGGACCCGAAAACAGTGATGGTCGTTTGGGGGCTGGTCCATTATTATGAGTAGTGGGGCTAGCCCCACATTGGCTCACAAGGTCTGAAGTGTCGTTATTGTTTTAGGCGATACATATCGGTCTTGTTGCCCAATGATACAGGCTAGTGGCGCCAAGAACCTCCCAATTCACTTGTTGATTAACATTTCTAAATACTTTTCTTCATCAAACATGGGCTTTTTAACAGGTGAATAGGGAGGTTATTTCTATGACTCAAAAACAGATATGTATTGGTCATTGTGACAAATTTCACTCCCTGAAGATTATAAAAATTTGATCATTTTCTAGGGAAGATCCAGCCATAAATAAAAATATTAATTGTAAATTGACAAATAACTTTGAAATATTTAAAATTTTAAAATTAATATATTTTTGTATCACAAATTCCTTAAAAGGGTTTTTGCTAATTTTTAAGATAACAACACACACACACACACACACCAAAAAGAAGAAGAAGAAGAAACTTGACATTTTAATATCTGTTGATATTTTGAAAATCTTGTGATAGTTGTTTATTTTATTTTATTTTTTTCCTTTCGTGATATTTTTAAAAATCCCAGCCATGTCTCCTTCAAACATGGGTTTTTTTTTATTAGTGTGACTCGACCATCTGTGCTTTTGTGCCTGATGTTCTTTGGCTGGGCTGGTGCTGAAATATGAGGGCCGAAGGTCAGACCTGTGTCTAAAATTTCAGTCTGTTTATTAATTGAACTGGACGTGGGCTGCAACTAAGAGCCTGTCAGCATGTCTGGGTATGGTTAGTGTTCGAGTTTGGGGGATTTGAGAGAGTAATATTGTATTTTTTTAGAAGATTTTGCTATCCAAAATTATTGTTAGGCTGTTATTTGTCTTCGGCAGAAAAGGGAGAGTGCTTTCTGTCAAAATCTCCTTTATTTAGCTTTTTGGGAAAGGTATGCAATTATGGTGGGCCCCACATCACACAAACACCACATCAGATTGTGTCGCAGGCCCTTCATCATTTTCTAAAAGTCAGATAAAAAGTTAGATTTTTATTACGTAAAAACCAGTGCAAATGGAGTGCGTTTAACAGGATCAGTATACATCCCTCCCTTTTTCAATGTTTTAAGTGGGCCATTTGCATTCTGGGAAGCTGAATTTGGATGGTAGCCATGAGCTATATACTAGAAATCGCAGTCCATCCTATAAATCTGACCGTCCAGATGCATGTTTGGGTGGTTCAATCTGCACCACTAGTCTAATTGTTCCTTTCGCAGGTCCTTATCGGACGGATGGATATTGCAGCCCACTCGCCTTGGTTTTTGAGACATGAGCTATCCATGTCGGTTGGAACTACAGCTCTGATCACCACATGTTTGCCACGTCCGCCGTGATATACAGGCGTGGATTTCCTGCGACCGTCCATCGCAGGAAGTTCCTGCAGTAAGAAGCTAGGTGGGGCCCACCGTGCTCTGCAAAGTTTTACATGGTGGATGTTTCGATCCTCACTGTTTCCTTCGGTGTGGCCCACTTGAGTTTTGGGTCTAACTCATTTTTTAGCCCTGGTCTTATCGTGAGCCTTAGAAACTGATAGACGGATTGGATTTTCTAATGTACAACGAGGTGGGCCCCACAGCTTCCGCTTTCCTATGGTCGGTAGCTCTGTGGGGCCAAAGAGATGCGTGAGAAATCGACTCAGTAAATCGGTACTCAAGCTCACCATAGGAAAGAAATAAAAAATCAACCAGATCCAAAACTCAGGTGGGCCACATGACAATAAGCGGTGGGTATTGAATGCCCACCATTGAAAGCTTTGTGAGGCCCACAGAATTTTTAGATCAGGATGACATTTTTTATTACGGTTTATCCTAGTGGTAACAACCTTATGAACGGTTTGGATGGTATATAAGCTTCATGGTCCACTCCAAGAAGGTTTCAACGGTGGATATTTTTATTTCACTTATTCATGTTGTGTGGCCTACCCGAGGTTTGGATCTGCCTTTTTTTTTTTTTATTCCTTTCCTACTGTGCCCCCTACCCCAGGTCTCCACCTGGGAACGGGCAATAGCTTTGAGTGGCCACCATGATGCATGGCTCTTATCCACACCATCCATCCATTTTTTCTTGTCATTATCGGATGTAAGCCCAAAAATGATGCAGGTCCAAGGCTCAAGTGGACCGCACCACAGGAAGCAGCGGCGATAATGATCCTCACCGTTGAAACTTTTATAGGGCCCACCTTATTCATAAAGTTACATAGACCTGGATGAAGAGAAAACACAAATATCAGCTCCGTCCAAAATTTCTGTGGCCCCTAATAAGTTTTCAATGGTAAGAGTTTAATCCCTATTTTGTAGTCCACTTGAACATTAGATCTGCCTCATTTTCGCTTTTATCTTATAAAATGATATAAAAAAATGAATGTACGGTGTAGATAAGACACATATATTACGGAGGCCACTCAAAGCTCCTGCCCGTTCCCAGCTGGAGGCGGGCGGGGGTAGGAAGCAATCCGCGTCCCTATTGTTAGTAGACGGACGGTTCCCGTACGATTTGTACGCTTAAACGTTTTGTATTGTGTTTATACTTCTTCAATTTAAGGAGAAGCAGATTGAATGGGGACCCAGCATTGTGGGGATCATCGTGATGTATATGTTTTATCCATGCGGTCCATCCATTATGCCTGCTCATTTTAGACCATGAACCTAAAATTGAAGCAGATCAAAACTTTAAGTGGACCACACCACAGGAAAGAGTGGTGATTGAATGGCCACCATTAAAAACCTCTTGGGAGCCACAAAAGTTTTGGGTTGCCCTAAAATGAGCTGGAAAAACTGATGGACGGCGTGGATATAAAACATATACATCATGGTGGCCCCCAGCACAACACCTAGTTATAATCTTATTTCCTTCTCTTCTTTATAAGTCTCTCTAACGAGCGGTTTCCTTCTCTCTTTCGTCTCTCTTTCGCCTCTCCCATGGAGAGTAAAAGAAGAAATACAACAACGGTAATGGTTGATTACAACAATGATGTGATGATGGAGATCTTCTCTCGCTTGCCCATTAAATCTCTCTTCAGATTCAAATGCATTTCCAAGAGCTTCCTTTCTCTCATCTTACATATAGATAATCATGTATTAGGATCACCGATGGCAATGAAGATGGTTACTCACAACTCTTATCTGATGACAGAAATCTTTCTTCGCTTGCCTGTTAAATCTCTCTTGAGATTCAAGTGCGTTTCCAAACACTGGCTTTTTCTCATCTCACATCCCCAGCCCTCTACAGTAAACTACTTCCACTGACCTGGATCCTAATTCATGCCCAGGTGGTAGACTCACAAGAGTTTCAACATGAGATCATAGGTTCGATCGAGTACCAATTGTGGTGAAATCTGGCGTGAGTGTGTGTGTAAAAAAAAAAAAAAAAAAAAACTACTTCCACTGACACGACTCGAATTTTCCATCTCCGACTTCTTCTTTAAGGTGGTCACAACTAGAATTCTATCTAGCGGAGGATGTGTGGTTTGTCATGGAGTCGGTTATAGATGAATTATGTGTTGAGATTGAATTCTTAGTGATTAGTCCGGATCCATTTCTTGCTTCTTCAGTCCATTTAAGTTCAATGCCAATGAATTATGAATAAAAATGTAGACTTGTCTTCTTCTTCTTTTTTCTTTTTTTTGTTCATATGATTTTTTTTTTTCTTTATTATGTTTGTGATGTTTGAATTCTGATAGATAGATACAGGTAGTTAATTTTTTTTTTTGAGTTGTTTTCTGTGAGAAATAGAATTCATGAGATATTCAATTGATGTCTTGTTTACATGGCTCTTTCATTTGGAGGATCATATGTGGGTGTCAATGTGTTGGGAGATGCACCTAATCCATCCTAGTGGGGCCCATGGTTTGTCGTTCTGGACCGTTTGTATGATGCAACATGGAACCCAATATGAACATTGAATTCCTTGAAATTTCAGGGAGAGATCCCAACCCTTTGATCCTTGTTTGATGGTCTGCATAAGTAGATGGTTTAGGGTGCATTTGGTTGTACCAAATATAATGAAATTTCATGATTATATTTGGTGTGAAACCAAACACACCCTTATGAAAGAAATGCAACAACAATCAGGAAAGACAGCAACAGATATGATGGCTAGGATTTAGCAGTCTGAAAGAATCGCAGGGTGTTCCTCATGTGTTCGAACTCTTCATATCAAAGATCAGAATATTTATTCGCGTCTGGTTGCATTCCAGCCTGCATGCAATTCTTCTGTGGTTTGTTTTGTGAATTGCAATACAGATAAATTCAGGGCCTGTTCGTTTTTCAAATCCAATGGAAAATGCAATGTAAATGGGTAATTATTTTCCATTCCCGAACAGAATCATGGCTCCGGTCCAAAGCTGGGAGATGCACTGGAAGTTCACACAAGCAACCCACATGTGCTGGAACCTAAACATCTTGGTGAATTAATCTTCAGTGGGCTATGATCAAAGTTGAATTTTGCGAGGTTGGTCACCTACGTTACTCAAGATACAGCCATTGCCCTGTTGATATTTGCACCTCTATTACCTTGCATCCACCAGCTTCCTTCCTACACATCAATGAAATCAATCCATTGACTCTTCATTCACCCAACACCTGCCTCTCTTTCCTTAGCCAGCATCACAGTATTGAAGTTGAAGAACATGAGCTAGATATTGATATCATGTTGATGTAGAGCGGGTCGCGAACACTTTCATGGCAAAGACGGACCATAGAAGGCCCGATCAGAGGCAGAAATGATTATGACTGTTAGAACCTTAAAACAGTCGTATCTCACAAACTGAAATAAGTTTTTTGGCATATCATATATGATTTTGGGGTAAGAGAAGCTACTCTAGCAAACCAACCCTGCCACACCAGGTTACCCATGCTAGATTTGCAAGATTCCATCAGATCGACGGTTAGAAGTCCATTTTATTTTTGCTTTTACTATAATAGTAAGTTTTAGCTGGCGTATAACTTTTAATCCTTTGAGTTGGATTCGTGCCCAACATGAAAAGGGCTTAGAAAAGTTAGCAAAACAACGTGGTTAGGCTAAATTGGACACTTAATATTTTTAGTCGAAAACCATGATGTCTAGTAGGAATGGTGACTGTCTGTAAATAGTAAAGTCATGTTTTTAGGGAGTTTGAGTTGGAATTCGAGTCTAAAACCTCATCCCATGTTTTAGCTCATTATTTAAAGGATTGTAATTTTGTTTTTATTCATCAATTAATTTATTTCAAATTTATTAGAAATTATTTCTATTTTTTATCCCTTGGGGATTCGAGGAATCTCTGTGAGGAGTCCAAAGAGATCCGTAGATTCAGAGTAGTTATTCCCTGAGGAAGATGGTGCTCGACCTCAGCAAGTCCCTTCCTGCATCACATGTCCACCCAAAGAGACCGGTGATTTGCAACCCTGCATGAAGCATAGACAACTGATACTAAGGCCGACATCCCAGTAATTTGAAACCTCCACTGAGATCATCAGTATGCCTAGAAACACATTGGATCCTTGAAATCTCAAGAAACTTTAGATTATGTTTATGAACCCCAGATTTTAATATTTTGAAGGTTCAGGAGTTGCTTATTCCCCTGAGATTCAAAATACAGTTGGAAACTATTGATTAGAAGTAGAAAATTCCTCTCCTTCGGACTGCAATGGAGTTCTTTTCCTTTTCTTCTGACTGACTGCCATCAATATCCTTAAATAGCTTGTTAATAGCGCCTTGCACGTCTTCTCCAACACACTGTTTTGTTGGTTCTTTATCTTGAATCAGCATCTGTATGGTGTGGGTCCATCTTCCAATTTGGTTCTTTCTTGTATTTTAAACTGAATGTTTGCAATTCATTTCAGTTGCTTATAAAAACACTGAGAAATCTTTAAAGTTTATATGAATTATTAAAGGTGTGTTTGGATGCACTATTGATCTGAATTGCAGTAATTAGTCTGATAAGGTGAAAATTCCCAATCTGTAATCATCTCCCATAGTATTTGTACTATGGGATTGGCTCCAAATTGCGATTATGTTTGTTTTAAGCTGGAATTGAGATGAATGAAATTGAAAATTGAAGGCCACTTCCTCATTATGAATACTAGTACATGTTATTACAATTTGGTTCTTTCCTCCTTGTTAAACTAAATGCTTACAATTCAATTAAATTCAGCCGCTCATAAAAAACACTAGGAAATATTTCTACAATTTGGCTGTGTTATCTTGATTGAACTGGATTCTTACAATGCAATTCAGTTGTGCATCCAAACTTACCCCTAAATATAGATAGTACAGCTAAAAATAACATCTTACAGATGTTACAATTTCCGTTCAGTTGTGCATCCAAACTTACCGCTAAATATAGATAGTACGGCTAAAAATAACATCTTAAAGATGTTGCAATTTCCATGAGAAAAACCGCAGAATAACATTACACAAGAGGAAATGAATGGCTTAGTGGTAGACTCACAAGAGTTTCAACACTTAAGGTGGGTTTGAGTACCCATTGTGGTATGTGCGTAAGAGGGGGAAAAAAAGAAGTAAAAATAAAGAGTCTAATTGTTGGGAGAAGAATCCATTCTCAACCACGCAACAATATCGAAATCAAAAGAAAATTGAGAAAAGATACAAACCACATAGTATTGAGATTTATGTGGTTCCCTTTCAACATATCCATGGATTCACACCTATCCACTATGATCAAAAGCAAAAGATGAAAAAGCAATCTTCAATATAATGACGGCTCTCTCTCACGACAGAATATATATTATTCTAAACAAAACTAGGATTTATATAAAACTCCGTGTGAAAATAAAAAATTGTCATTTGGGCTAGGGCTATAACCTAGACCGGGATGTTGCCCCCTTATGAACTCATCCAACTCAACATGGGGCCCATGGAAGTGCTTGTGCTCCCTTGTGACCATGGCCAACACAACATGGGGCTTGACTCATCGAAATGTTGGCTAGATGAACAATATATCTCTAATGATCAGGCTACATGTATCTTAACCCTAATCATGTTATTTTTAGTAATAAAATCAATGACCATGGAATAAAGGAGACGATCGCCAACTACCTTATATGATGAAAGTATATATGGGATTGCATAGTCACTATTGGCCCACAAACTGCATTGTGTGGATCACCTTCACCATTTAGTGGACTAGAATATTAAAGATGGAATCGTTTGTGAATTTGGTGTATATTTGTGAAAAAAAGGAGTGACCCGCCACAAAAAAAAAAAAAAAAAAAAGAAAAAAAAACAGATAACGAATATATGAATTTAAACAGAGTTGCTGCTAGCCTCATTTTCAGATTTGAGAATCGATTGATGGCTAGAGAGCCATTGAATCGATTTCTAAGCAGGAGCGTTTGAAGATCAAAATATTTAAACTCCAAAATGGTCTTTACTCTCAAAATCCAGGTAAGTGCCTTGTTTACAAAGTAAAAAATTACTTTCATGGGGCCTATCTTTCAGCAATCCAAATCATTCATTTGAAAGGCCCCACAGTGGATCAAGATGGAATAAAATCTTCTTTGGGGCATTCCTGGCCATTAGATTGGTGGACCTTCTCCCGTCACATGTAGATTATTGGCCATATATAATTTTGTTCCAACTTTCATGTGCACAAACCAGTACCAGATGAATAATGCATAGATACTTGAAGTATTATTATCCATAAAGAGCCATAAAAAGTGTGGCCACTGGATGAATGGTCTGGATCGCTCAAAGGTGGACCAGACCTGTACACATTGGAGGGAAATCCAGAACTCAAGTGAGACACACCACAGAATAGATAGAAACACCCACTGTTGAAACCATCATACCACGATGTTTATATGCCATTCAACCGGTTCATAAGTTGAATACCACCTGCCGGAAATAAATATCAGCCTGATCCAAAACTTCTATAGCCATAAAGATGGTTTTAATGGTCATTCTTCAATCCCTACTGGTGTGGCCCATTTGAGTTTTGGATCTCTATTGTTTATCATCATATCTTAAAATGCGCTGATGAAAGTAGACAGGACACAAACATTACGATGGCTCCAAGAGAGCTTCATGTGACTGACGCAGGGATGAAGGTGATGAGGTCGATCACCATCTTCCTCAAGGATAACTACTCCGAATTCACGGAGCTTCTCTGGACTCCTCACATAGACTTCTCGAATCCACGAGGAAAAGAAATAGAAATAATTTTACGATATATGAGAGAAACTTGTTGAATGATTACTTGATAGATGAAATAAACGAGTCTACAACCCTTTAAATAGGATACCAACATTAGGAAGAAGTTTAGGAATTAAACTATAACTAAAACTCTCTAAAATTTGTAACTTACTATAAAGAGTAGATTTTTATTTATCGTAAGTGTCTGGCTTAACCATGTTATTCCTTTTCATGTTGGGCGCAACTCCTAAAGTCCAACGAATGAAGAGTTACAATCAAACTAAAACTCAGTGTTCGAAATATCGATACTATCGGCCGATATTATCGTTATCGCACCCCTGCGAGACGATACACTCGCGATAACCCCCGGAAGATACCAAAAAATCCAAAATCTAGATATCGGCCGATATATCGTCGATATCGCACGATATTTTGACAATATCAGACATCATCATCTGAAAAAATTGGGAAAAAAATTAGAGGGTGGATTTCAGTACCTGTAGAAGAGATCGCCATGATCGGAAGCTTCCATTTGGCGGGCCATTCAAATTGAAGCATCATTCCTAGGTTTCCACAAATAAAATCTCCGATTTTGGAGAGAAATCCCGAGACATCTTCGCCAATTTGGGAGAAATTTTAGGGTTCCGCCGATTTGGGAGAAATTTTAGGGTTCCGGAAGCCGGAACCCTCTCTGCTTAAAAAGTAAAAGTCGTTCGAGCCTTTTTTTTTTACGCGGATTAGCTACTGACAGGTTGAGTCGCGAGATAGCTACTGAAGTAACGTCACCAAGTTACGTGGGTCCCACTATGATGAATGTGTTATATCCACACGATCCATTCATTTGGAGATATCATTTTAGGACATGAGTCAAATAACGAGGCAGAAAAAAATCTGTAATGGACCCCACTACAGAAAACAGTGGAGAAAGTGACATCCACCGTTGAAACCTTCCTAAGGTCCACCGTGATGTTTATTTTAGATCCAACCCATTAATAAGTTAAAAAATATATTATAAAAGGGAAAAAATATATATCAGCTTAATCGAAAACTTTTGTGGCCCTCAGAAGTTTTTAATGGCTGGCGTCACTATCTCTACCGCTTTCTGTGGTGGGGTCCATTGGAGCTTTGAATCTTAGTCATTCTTAGGTTCATGGCATAAAATGTTCTCTCCAAATGGATGGACGGTGTGGATATAAAACATACACCATGGTGGGGCCCACGAAACTTAGTGACGTAAATTCAGTAGCTACTCAACCTGTCAGTAGCCAATCCGCAACCCCCCCCCCTTTTTTTTTTATCAAAATCCAGTACCGCGCACACCACCTAGCTGTGTGTTGACGTCACCAAGTTCTGTGGGTCCCATCATAAGCTATGTGTTATATCCAGACCGTTCGTCCATTGGGCGAGCTCTTCTTAAGGCTTGAGCCGAAAAATAAGACAGATCCAAAGATCAATTGGACCACAATGCAAACAGCAGTGGTAGATTGAACGTCTACGATTGAAACCCTTTTGGGGGTCACGGAAGTTTTGGATAATATGATATTTATTTTTCCTCTTCATCGATGTCCGTGTGACCTAATTAACAGATTGGATGGAAAATAAACATTATGGTGGGCCCTTCGAATATATTAATGGTGAGAATCAGTCCCCCACTACTATTTGCGGTGTGGTCCACTTGAGCTTTGGATATGACTCATTTTTGGGTTCATGATCTAAAATGATCTCTCCAAATGCATGAACAGTGTAGATATAATAAATACATTATTGTGGGGCCATGTAACTTTGAAATATTTGTACAACTTGTGCCAAGGAGTGTCGGCAGAGTACCAGGATTTCCTGCCAAAGCCTTCCTGCGCTTGAAACCTTAGTGGGGCCTATCGTTGATGTTTGTGAGGAATCCACTCCATCCATCCGTTTTGTGAGATCATTTTAGGACATGAAATAAAAAATGAGTAGGATCTAATACTCAAGTATGCCAAAAATGTGAGGATTGAACATCCACACTTGAAATATTCGTGGGGCCACATAAGTTTTGAATCAGACTAATATTTGTATTTTCAATTCATCCATGTAGGAATAACGTTATGAACGGTATGGATGGCATGTTAACATCACTGTTGACCCAGGGAGGTTTCAATGGTAAGGAATTTTCCTACCCACCTTTTCCTTTCGTGTGGCCCACTGTAGTCTTGGATCCTGTTCATTTTTGCTCTCAAGTGCTAAAATGATCTCAAAAAATGAATGGACGAGGTGGATTTCTTATAAACATCACAGTGGGCCCCACCTAGGTTTTGAGCGAAGGAACTTGGCAAGAAATTTGCATACGATTAGCGCCCCACCCTAGTATGGTGGGAAGTGGATCCCCTAATGAGCAGTGTACTTTGTAAACTTTATGGGCGCACTATAATTCATGTATTTTATCCACTCTGTCCATCCATTTTACCAGATAAATTTATGGTTTGAATGAAGAGAAAAAACTACTATTAGCTTGATCTAAAACTTTTGTGGCCCATTAATGGTCAATCACCATTGTTTCCTATGGTATGGTCTACCTAATTATTGGATCTATTTTATTTTTTGGATAATGTCTTGAAATGATATGGAAAAATGGATGGACGGGGTTGATACTGAATATAGTTGTCTTAGTTCAATTGGACAACGCATAGCTTAGGACCCTATATAAAGGAAATCTATTATGTACACTTCTTTTTTGAAACTTTATGAATTAAAAGTGTGTATTAAGGGCCTTTTTAACAATCCCCAAAGTTTTATTAAAAAATTCAACCATTTTTCTAATGTTTCCCCACGTTTCCCAAAAAGTGTGATAAACTATGCGATACAAACGATATATCCCGTGCGATAACCGATACGTATCTGTATCCCAAGGGTGCGATATATTGTGCGATACCGATATTTCGAACACTACTAAAACTTACTATTTATAGTAAAAATGGAATTAAACATGAAATTTGGTAGTTGATATGATGGAATCTCGCAAATTCCACATGGGCAACCCGGCTATGCCAAGTTGGTTGGATAAAGTAGCTCGTCCTACCCCAAAGTCATATAAGGTACATCGAGTAACTCATTCCGGTTTGCGAGATATGCATGTTTTGAGGTTCTAACGGTCTTGATAACTCCTGCCTCTGATTGGGCCTTCTCTGATCCATCTTGAACATGAAAGTGTCCGCAACCCACTTTACATCAGTGACCAAGCTAAGTGGGCCCACAAAGACACCCATCACATCCACTCTCTCCAGTTCTCAAGCACACATTAAGACAAAAGCCAAAAAAAAAAAAACAAGGTAGATCCAAAACTTGGACAGCCAATGTCGCACCATCTGACACAATATATAGGATAGGATTGTAAAAATCAGTCAGATCCAAAAATCAGGTGGGCCATACCACACAAAACAATGAGAATAAACTGTTTATTTGTTATCCAAACCGTTCATAGAATTATTACCACTCAGATAAAATGTACGAACAGATATCATTCAATCTCCACTGTTTGGTGTGGTATAACCCATATCAGTTTTGGATCTTCCTGATTTGTAAAAGCCTATCCTACTGTGGTCTTTGAAAACAGATGGACGGAGTGAATTTGTCACAGACATCTACATGGACCCACGTAGCCCCGGGGACAAAGATATTCATGTGTTGGGGTCTGAGGCAATCCGCTACCATCTCAATAAGCCTATGAAAGTTTGGATGCCTACTTTATTGTGTGACACGGATTGAGTGCCGCCTCCACCTGTACCAAACTTGGTACAGGCACAACATAGAAGCCATGTATCAGGATCAATATGATTTTGTAACCACATACATGTGATTGGCATCTCATCCACACTATTCCCTGTGGTGTGGCCTACATGAGTATTAAATCAATCTCTATTTCTTCTCTATGATCTGGAATCAGGATCTAATAAGATGGATGAAGAGGATTTTACATATAATGGTGGGTCCCATAGATATTGGGTGTCAAGGGTTACATAGAATTCCGGTTCGCACCGCACCAAACAACTCATCTTCACGGACAACACCACCGGTGTTCCTCCTACCGCGCAGCTGCTACTTCTTGTACGGACTCCTCATACAAATTTGCGTTTTACATTTCAGGTAATAGCCAGTGAAAAAGGGGGTGATTCGAGCAGAACTCGATCGGCCCAATTGTCAACATGACCAGTTCTTTATAATCCATTGAAGACCAGTTTGATTTATCGATGACTAGTTCGATTACATCGAAACATGTTTGATGGCATCGATAATTTTGAGGATTTATGGAGCAACTCGCGGACAGTTTCTAGACATTTTTCGAGTCATCGAAGGCCCTTCGATGCAATCCTTCGATGCAATCGAAGGTGTGTCTTCGATGTCATCAAAGGTCGGTTGACGACAACGACAACTTACATAGTGCGAAAGGCTGTGACTTCCGAATTTGATTCAAATTGAAAATCCACGTTTGATGACATCAAAGGTTGTTCGATGTCATCAAAGGCATTACGCAGAGTGCATAAATTTGAGGCGATTTTCAAAGTCGATCAAACAAATCGTATAAATACGAGTTCTTTAAGGAGTTTTAAACATGAATTAGGGTTCAAGGAGTAGAGCAAAGGGTGGAACAGCCTCTTAAGAGTTTTTTTCTTCTTTTTTAGTTTATTTTTCATGTTTTGTTTTAGAGATTTGGTTTTACTTATGTTAATGGTTAACTAAACCTCTTAGTTAAGGCTAAGAGGTGAAGCTTGTAGTTTATTGGGATGTTTATCTTGTTTTAATTTACGTTTATGCTGAATTTTATTGATTTCTAGTTTGAATTAAGAAATATTTTTAGTTTTCTATGGTTTATTGTGACTCAAATTACAATAGATGCTATGATAGTTTTGAATATTTTCTTATATGTTTTAATATTGTTGAGATTGGTAAACTTTGTGATTCACCATCGTCTCCTGAGCATGATAGATGGTTGAATTCCCTTCCAATCATCACAACAATGGTTCTTCATGTGGGAACTAATTCAATGAGAAGTTAAGATTATGTTTCAACTGTTTTTATCTTCTAACTGGATAGGATGGGACTCCGATTCCAGTTGTGTTTGTTGAATCAAGTAAGGTAGCATCTTAATAGCTACAAGTAGATCCTTGATGCTCTAGTTCCTCTTTTAATGGATAATTCTTTCACAATTATTCTTTACTCTTCCAGATTTTAGTTTTAATTTCAATTATAGTTCTAATTTTACTTACTTTCAGAATATATACAAGTATAGTCCTTGTGGATTCAACCTCAGTTTCACTAAGTTATTACTACATCACGACTCTGCACTTAGGATTGTAAACAGGTAATGCCCAAACCTACCAAAAGGTAGAAGCCTACCCAACGTGTGGATGCGGGTTAATGATCTCTAACCCAAGCATATGGATGATCATCCCATCTGATACATTCATACATCATTTACATTAATATCATTATGCATACTCTATTTCCATTATATCTTAATTTCAATAATCATGAACTATGTTGGATTTTCTCACTAAGTTTGGACAACTTACATTTTTATTGATGAAAAACCATATAGATGAGTAATTAACCGATGAGTTGGCACAAAAACAAGAAGTTGTGACTGAACTAATGCACAACACACATGGAACGTGACCGTATGTATCAGAAGAGGAACTGGCTGCATTTAGACTGTTCCTAATTATTTAATTAGAATTTTATTTGTTAAAATAATTTGATTTATATATAATGAATGATTGTATTAGTTGTAGGATTTTAAAATTTTGATTGATTTTATTCTATTGAATTGTTTTAGGTATGTAGTAAGTATTCATTAGTAAACTGTATTGACTGATGAATGATGCCTAGTTTATGTTAATTGAATGTTGAGAATGGATGGATGTTGGTGCTTAAATCCTTTTGTGTGAATAATTGTGAATGGAGCTGGTTAGAATATAAAAATGAATATTACTTTTGACGCTGAATATTTGTATAATGGAATGAAGTTAGTACACTTTGTGTACGAGTCACGATTTGAAACTCAGTCTTAGGGCGCTCAATCTATACTCAAAATTTGGAGTGCGACACAAACATTAAGATGGGCCCAACAGAGCTTGGTTTATAGGGGATTCACATGACTGAGCTAGGTGGGCCCACAAAGACACTCATTACATCTACTCTCCATAAGTTTCTCAAGCTCACATTAGGACAAAAGCCAAAAAAATAAGGTAGATCCAAAACTTAGACCGACAATGTCACACCTTCTCAATAGGGAGCGGATGCCTATTACCACAATAGAACAGGGTTGTAAAAATCAAGTAGATTCAAAACTCAGGTGGGCCATACTACGTAAAACAATGAGAATAAAAATATCCGCCCTTGAAACCTATTTGGAGCTGAACATAATATTTATTTGTTATCCAAACCCTTAGTATAATTATTACCACTGTAATAAACGATAGAAACAAATATCGTTACAAAACTTTTGTCACCACTAAGCGTTCAATTTACACTGTTTAGTGTGATATAGCCCACATGAGTTTTGGAACTTCCATATTTGTAAAATTCTATCTTACTATGGTCTTTGAAAGTATATGGACGGAGTGAATTTGTCACTGACATCTATTTGTACACTCGCAGCTCCAGGTACATAGATATCTATATGTGTTCTGGTCCGATGCAATCTGCCGCCATCTCAATATGCCTATGAACGGTTTGGATGCCTACTTTATTGTATGACACGGATTGAGTATTGCCTCCACCTGTACCAAACTTGGTACGGGCACGACACAGAAGCCATGTATCAGGATCAATATGATTTTGTAACCACATACATGTGGTTGACATCTCATCCTCACTATTCCCTGTGGTGTGGCTTACATGAGTATTAAATCAATCTTTATTTCTTCTCTATGATTTGGAATCAGGATCTAATAAGATGGATGAAGAAGATTTTATATATAATGGTGGGTCCCATAGATATTGGGTGTCAGATGTTACATAGAATTCCGGTCTGCACCGCACCAAACAACTCATCTTCACGGACAACATCATCGGTGCTCCTCCTACTGCGCAGCTACTACTCCTTGTACGGACTCCTGGTACGAATCTGCGTTTTACATTTTACAGGTAGTAGCCGATGAAAAGGGGGTGATTCGAGCAGGACTGGGTCGGCCCATTTGTTAAAATGACCAGTTCTCTGTGATCCATCGAAGACCAGTTTGATTTATCGATGACTAGTTCAATTACATCTAAACATGTTCGATGGCATTAAGAATTTTGAGGAGTTATAAAGCAACTTGTTGGACAGTTTCTGGACATTTTTCGTGTCATCGAAGGCCCTTCGATGCAATCGAAGTTGTGTTTTCGATGCCATCAAAGGTCGGTCAATGACAATGACAACTTTCACAGTGCGAAAGGCCGCGACTTCTGAATTTGATTCGAATTGAAAATTCACGTTCGATGACATCGAAGGTTGTTCGATGCCATCAAAGGCATTATGTAATGTGTGTAAATTTGAGGCAATTTCTAAAGTCGACAGAACAAATCTTATAAATATGGGTTCCTTAAGGAGTTCTAAACAGGAATTAGGGTTCAACGAGCAGAGCAAAGGGTGGAGCAGCCTCCTATGAGTTTTTTCTTCTTCTTCCTTAGTTTATTTTTCCTGTTTTGTTTTAGAGATTTAATTTTAATAGTGTCAATGGTTAAATAAACCTCTTAGCTAGGGCTAAGAGGTGAAGCTTGTAGTTTATTGGGATATTTATCTTGCTTTGATTTACATTTATGCTGAATTTCATTGATTTCTAGTTTGAATTAAGGAATATTTTTAGTTTTCTATGGTTTATTGTAACTCAAATTATAATAGATGTTGTGATAGCTTTGAATATCTTCTTATCTGTTTTGATATTGTTGAGATTGGTAAATTTTATGATTCACCATCGTCTCCTGAGCATGGTGGATGGTTGAATTCCCTTCCAATCATCACAACAATGGTTCTTCATGTGGGAACTAATTCAATGAGAAGTTCAGATTGTGTTTCAACTGTTTTTATCTTCTAGCTGGATAGGATGGGACTCCAATTCCAGTTGTGTTTGTTGAATCAAGTAAGGTAGCATCTTAATAGCTACAAGTGGATCTTTGATGCTCTAGTTCTTCTTTTAATTGATAATTCTTTCACAATTATTCTCTACTCCTTCGGATGTTAGTTTTAATTTCAATTATAGTTCTAGTTCTACTTACTTTTAGAATACATACAAGTATAGTTCCTGTGGGTTCGACATTGGTTTCACTGAGTTATTACTACATCGCGAATATGTACTTAGGGTTGTAAACAGGCTATGCCCAACCTTACCGAAAGGTGAAAGCCTGCACAACGTGTGGATGCGGGTTAATGATCTCTAACCCAAGCAGATGGACGATCATCCCATCTGATATATTCATACATCATTTGCATCAAATCATTATGCATACTCTATTTCTATTATATCTTAATTTTAATAAGCATGAAGCATGCTGGATTTTCTCACTATGCCTGGACAACTTACATTTTTATTGAAGGAAAAATCATACAAATGAGCAGTTAGCTGATGATTTAACGCAAAAACAAGAAGTTGTGACTTAACTGATGCACGACACACATGCAACGTGACTGTATCTATCAGAAGAGGAACTGATTACATTTTGACTGTTCCTAATTATTTAATTAGAATTTTATTTGTTAAAATAAGTTGATGTATATTTAATGAATGATTGTAATAGTTATAGGATTTTAAGCATTTGATTAATTTTATTTTATTGAATTGTTTTAGGTATGAAGCAAGTATTCATTAGTAAAATGTATTGACTGATGAATGATGACTAATTTATGTTGATTAAATGTTGAAAATGGATGGATGTTAGTGCTTAAATCATTTTGTGTGAATAATTGTGAATGGAGCTAGTTAGAATATAAAAATGAATATTACTTTTGACTCTGAATAATTATATAATGGAATGAAGTTAGTACACTTTGTGTACGAGTCACAATTTGAAACTCGGTCTAAGGGCGCCCACTTTATACTCAAAATTTGGAGCACGACACAAACATTAAGATGGGCTCAACAGAGCTTAGTTTATAGGGGATTCATGTGATTGAGCTAGGTAGGCCCACAAAGACACCCATCACATCCACTCTCCATCAGTTTCTCAAGCTCACATTAGGACAAAAGCCAAAAAAAAAAGGTAGATCCAAAACTTAGACCGACAATGTCGCACCGTCTCGATAGGGAGCGGATGCCTATTACCACAATAGGACAAGGTTGTAAAAATCAGGCAGATCCAAAACTCAGGTGAGCCATACCATGTAAAACAATGAGAATAAAAATATCCGCCCTTGAAACCTATTTGGAGGTGAACATAATATTTATTTGTTATCTAAACCATTGGTAAAATTATTACCACTGTCATAAGTGGTAGAAGCAAATATCATTACAAAACTTTTGTCACCACCAAGCGTTCAATCTTCATTGTTTAGTGTGATATAACCCACATGAGTTTTGGATCTTCCATATTTGTAAAATTCTATCTTACTATGGTCTTTGAAAGTATCTAGGTGGAGTGAATTTGTCACTGACATCTATTTGTATACTCGTGGCTCTGGGTATATAGATATTTATATGTGTTCTTGTTCAAAGCAATCCGCTACCATCTCAATAAGTCTATGAACGGTTTAGATGCATACTTTATTGTGTGACACGGATTGAGTACTGCCTCCACCTGTACCAAACTTGGTACAGGCACGACATAGAAACCATGTATCAGAATCATTATGATTTTGTAACCACATATATGCGGGTTGGCATCTCATCCTCACTATTCCCTTTGGTGTGGCCTACATGAGTATTAAATCAATCTCTATTTCTTCTTTATGATATGGAATAAGGATATAATAAAATGGATGGAGAGGATTTTACATATAATGGTGGGTCCCATAGATATTAGGTGTCAGGTGTTACATAGAATTCTAGTCCGCACCCTAACAAGCAGTTCTTCTTCATGGACAACACCACCGGCGCTCCTCCTACCGCACGAACGCAGATTAGATAGTGACAGGTTAAGCAGCGAGACTTGCTACTGAAGTGACGTCACCAAGTTCCGTGGACCCCACTATGATGTATGTGTTGTATCCACAACGTCCATTCATTTGGAGATATTATTTGAAGGCATGACCTAGAGAATGAGGCATATCCAAATCTTTGGTGGACCCTGCCACAGTGAGAAGATTAATACCCATCGTTGAAACCTTCCTAAGGCCCACATGATGTTTTTTCGAAATCCAACTAGTTCAAAAGTCAAAAAAGACATTAAAGAAGGGAAATACAAATATCAGCTTGATCGAAAACTTTTGTGGCCTTTAGAAGTTTTTAATGGTGGTGTCACTCTCCCCACTGTTTTCTTTGGTGGGGTCC
The DNA here is from genome assembly GCF_029962835.1 of Magnolia sinica. Lineage (NCBI taxonomy): Eukaryota > Viridiplantae > Streptophyta > Magnoliopsida > Magnoliales > Magnoliaceae > Magnolia > Magnolia sinica. The sequence goes on from NC_080586.1 coordinate 81,823,390, forward strand.
ACTGGAGCTCTAGATAGGACTCATTCCGTGGATCTTACCCTAAAATGATGTCTCCGGATGGATGGGCGGCGTGGATACAAAACATACATAATGGTGGGGCCCACGAAACTTGGTAACGTCACTTCAGTGGCGGTCTCGCTACTCAACCTGTCAGTAGCTAGAGCTGGGCATTGGTCCGAGTCGGATCGGATTGGTACCAACCTGATCTAATCCGAAATTTGAATACCATGACTCGAATTCGATCCAATTCGGGACTGAGTCTGGATCACCTGACCCGAACCGATCTGAACTTTACATTGCATGATCCGATCCGAGTTCGACTCGGTCAGGAAAACCGAGTCGGATCTGATTTGGCTCGGTTCGGATTGGTCCAGATGTAATTTTTAATTTTTCGAAAAAACATATGAAGGGAGTGGATTTGTCACAAATATCATGGTGGGCTCCACCTAAGGTGGGCACCATGGCAAGGGCCGCACCATCTTGGGTGAGGCCGAGGCCTAACCTAATTCCCTCCCTAGTGGATCACATTCCCAGGTCAGAGAAGAGAAACTGGAAGGTGTTGATATGTATAACTTTTGTGGGACGTATTATGGTATATGTATTAGATCCACAACATCCATTCATTTTTCCGTACCATTTCAGGGATGATACATAAAGGGAGGCTGATCTGATGCTCATGTAAGCTAGGGGGAATGAACGCTCACTGTTGAAAACTTCTCAAGGCCACATCTGAAGTACTGTTTTCATTTGATTTCTTCAAATCTGAAGATTACAGATGACGATCATGGGTGGCCGGACCACCAGCAGGCAGCGGCCATGGCTGGCCGACAATCCTGGCTGGCCAGATCACCAATAGGCAGCAGCCATGGCTGGTCGACGAGCGAGCCATCTCTTACAAAAATAAAAATAAAAATAAATAAACAGTGGCCGAGTGGGTCCACCTACCTGATGAACGATTATGAATGGCCGGATGAGGATTGCGAGTCGACGGCGTTCGGATAGGGACAATTGAGATATATATATATATATATATATATATATATATATATATATATATATATATATAGACACACACACACACCTGGCCCGGTTTAAATCGAATCAGATCGGATCTAAACGGATCGGATTTTGGTTCGGTTCGGTCGGATTTGCTGCTTACTCGAATGGGCCAATTCGGCGGATTTGACCCGATCCGACCCAGCCAATGGATACTCCGTGCCCTTACCTCGCATCTATTAAACCTTGTACGGAGGAAATAGATTGGCTACTCCCCTGCCACCGGCCAATGGCTGGTGGTTGGTGCTCCGTGGGACCCACCATGATATATGTGTTTCATCCATACACTCCATATATTTTTACAAATCATTTTAACATATGAAACCAAAAATTAGATATATCCTGTAAAATACTGTTGAATGAGCGTGGACCATTAGAAACCTTTTTGGGCCATAAAAGTTTTGGATCAAGATGATCTTTGTTTTTTCCCTTGATCTGGTCCTTTATGACCTAATCAACAGATTGGATGTCAAATAAACAGTACAGTGGGCTTTAGGAGGATTTTAATGGTGGATATCCAATTACTATTGTTTCCCGTGGTGTGTTGTACTTGATATTTATATCCATCTCAGTTTTGGGATAAAGCCCTAAAATAATATTTAAAAGTGGATGAACAAAATGGATGAAACAAATAAATCATGGTGAGGCCCACAGAGCACCAACAAGCAGCCACGGCGCTGATGGCGGGCGAGTAGCCGATCCATTTTCTGCACGGACTCCTCATGTGAATATGAGTTCTACATTTTACGGGCAGCAGCCGGTGAAAAAGGGAGGATTCGAGCAGGACTCGGTCGGCCCAGTTGTCAAAATGACCAAAGTCTACTTACCTCACACCCGTAGAAATATTCACACGCACGAAAGATCAAAACCGTTCATCATATCATCCTAACAATGCAGACGGTGTGACTGAAAACAATCACTACTACGTGATCTTCAGGTAGGACAAACCTACATAGAACATATCGATGGTCAAGAGAAACAAACCAACGGTTCCAATTTGGTTGATCCAACGCAGCCATCTTGATAATCAAATCTATCTGAAATTATATACATGGACTCTAAACGATGGTGATTATACGGTAAACGGGCCCGATCTTACACATGTATTGGAAATCTCCACGTGTAAGTCGTGCGAGTACAATAACTGCGTTTCTCATAAAAACGTATAGGAAATACGAACACGATTCCCATCACCCATTGCTGACGAGAGTCATCTCACCCAGACCGAAAGAGAAATACGCTTGAGACTCTGACAGAGTAGGATGGATGATACTCAGGCACTTCTAAATTACTGAGAATTTTCATATGTGGCATACAATTAATTAAAAATAAACCGTCCAATTTATAGGTACCATTTTAGATGTATGATGGTTCAAAACTTACTTTAATTGGGTTATCTGATTAATAGATTGCTAGGCATTTATCGTACGGTTAGAAATGAAAAATATTCAATGGCATCATTTCAAGAAATAAGCGTCCACGAATCAAAGGCTAGGATTGTTCAACCGGTCGGTAGGTTTGGGTGTTATCTATCGGCACTTTAGCCGGTTTAGCTGATTTGTAACATTTCTAAGTGCCTGCGTATCAAGCGTCATACGCAGACAGAGTATCAAATAAAAACTCCCCAGCCCGGAAGTCCTCTCTATCTTTCTGTCCCTGGCTTCTATGGTTTTCTCATCTTCTTTGTAGAAATCCATGGATTTGAAGATGAGGTTATTTTGGGTATTTCTGATTTTTCTTCCTTTGGTGGTGAGAGGAGGAGATATCGTTCATGACGACGTTGATGCTCCTAAGCGGCCCGGATGCGAGAACAACTTCGTTTTGGTATTTCTCTTTCCTTAAAAAAAAACTTTTTTTTCTTTACATTTTAATTCTCTGAGATCTTTGATGCAAAAGAAAGAAAGAAGAAGAGAATCTAGTCCTTGTTACTGTGAAATTTCAGTTGGGTGCTTGAATTTGTGGATATTTTGGTGTTTGGATTTGGATTTGTACATGTGAGGACTTTTTTGGTAGAAGTATGGAGTTTTTGGGATTTGGGCTATATCCCTTTATCTCACTCTAACGCTGAAGCTTCTTCAATTTGGCTGAAAACACAGTTCTTGTTTCTGTTTAATTTCGATTGGGTGCTTGGAATTTTGGATGTTTTGGTGTTTGGCTTTGGATTTGTACTTGAACTTGTGAGCTGTGAGTTATTTTTTTGGTAGAAGTTTGGAATTTTGGGATTTGGGTTATATCTCTCTCTCTCACTCTAAAGTTGAAGCTTCTTCAATTTGGTTGAAAAATCCTGTTGTTTCTGCGGAATTTCGATTGGGTGTTTGGATTTTCTGATGTTTTGGTGTTTGGGTTTCGGTTTGTATTTGTACTTGTGAGGATTTTTGGGTAGGAGTTTGGAGCTTTTGGGATTTGGGTTATATGTCTCTCTCTCAATATAATGTTGTAGCTTTTCAATTCGGTTGAAAACCCAGTTCTTCTTGCTGTGGTATTTCAATTGGGTGTTTGGATTTTCTGTGCTTTGGTATCTAAATTTGGATTTGGACTTGTGTCTATGAGGAACTTTGGGAAGAAGCTGTGAGTGTTTTTGGCAATTGGGCACGTGCAGGGGTTTGAATGCTCAAGCTGGATGATTTGGTTGAAAATCCAACCCTCTCTCTCTCTCTCTCTCTGTGAAATTTCAGTTGGGTTTTTGGATTTGGAGTGGTAAGAAGTCTTGGTATAGTTGGGAGTTTTTTTTTCCTGAAATTCGGTTCTCTCTTTCTGTCCACCTGTCTGTCTTTTAAAGTGTTTGATTTTGTGCAGTTCTCTCTGAAACCCAGTTCTGGTTTGTGTGATTTTTCAAGTTGGGTTCTTTGAATTGGATATGTGCTTGTACTGGTAAGGAATTTCAGCTAAAGCTGTTAGTTTCCTTTTTTTATTTTTATTTTTGGGAATTAGGCTCTCTCTCTCTCTCTCTCTCTCTCTCTCTCTCAAGTGTTCAATTATCTGTGGATTTGTTAACAACCCACTTCTTGTTATATGAAATTTCAGTTGTCTTTGAAATTTCAACTGTTGTGTTTGGAACGGTGAGGAATTTCAACTGATGTTGGGATTTTTTATTTTTTTTTGGTAATTGGCTTCTTCTCTTTCACTGATTTTTTTTTTTTCAATGTTCAAGTTTATTATACACTTTGTTTTTTTTTTTTTTTTTGTGTGGTTTTTTGGAAATTTCTATCATTACTTATCCTATCATAAGTTCTTTAACAAACATGAATAACAGCTGTTATGGCAATAGTTTCTTCCCGAGATAACTTGAGTAAACGCATTGGCTTATTAACTCCATCAGCACAACTGCGGGGGCACATAAGCCGCCTATTGTCGTTTACCTCCCAAAACCCATTACCTATGTGTTAATAAGTCCTAATAAGCCTAATTGGTTACCGCTATGTCCTTAGGCCTGAAACATTTTTACTCTAACCATCATGTCAATGTGGTAGCCACCAAAACTTCCAAGTAAGGTTTGGTGTTTACATCTTGTATCCCTCTTAATGGTTTTGGTCCTCCTTACCGGATGGGTGGGGTCCGCATTGGCTTGGCGTTATTAGCTCATTTTATCTCTAATCTATGATGGCGTGCATTTGGAGGGATTCACTCGAGAAATGAAGTTGCCGTGTTCTTAAATTCATATCTCACCATAATAAATTTAGGCCTGTTTAGACGCCTAAAGTGAGTTAATCTCATTTAAGTTAATCATAAATATGTATTAGACATGATTGTTAGTTACAAGATAATTTGTAATTCTTACCAAAAAAATAAATATGAATTGTAATACAGAATTGCAATAACTCATTTCAGACGTCTACGGAACAGGCCCTTAGAGAGCATGACTTGATTTTTGAATTTCTGAAATTCCTCTCTACAAGTTCTTTTGCTGCTGACACACCGGGTATTCACCATGATCATCTGATCTCACAACACATGAAGTTGATGGGGACAATGAAGCTCTCTCATCTCTCCTTTATTTATACTTGATGGGGACTTTCTCATCCTTCCTGCTTTACTTGACAATACAAACTTCAAATATATTCTCAGAGAGCTTTGCTAAGTTCACATGCATGTGCAATAAAGCTGTTGTACACGCCAAACAATCGCCGGCATGGCACATACGTGTGAGATCCAGTCCCTCAAGTTGCTCCGACCTTATACATACTTTCCAAAAATAAAATCTGGTCTAATCAGCATATAGGCTCCAATATTGGAAACAGTTGGATGCGTTAGAAAACTTCAACCAATTTTGTTAGAGCCATACATTTGTTTTGTGAACTATGGCCCACATGACCCGTGGATCAATATGATTCTCGGGCTAGGCATCAATATAGTGGTTCAGTTCTAATGGATGGATTGGATCTTGGACCTATCGTGTCATGTGGGCAAATGTGTGGTGTGCTGTATTGCACACGTGTGTGGGCTTAACAATGCTCATTCTCAGATATCCTTAATATTAGGAAGAAGATTGTAATCACATAACCCAAAATCATTTTTTAGATTTTGAGCTAAAATTTAATTCAGTGAACTTGAATGACTAATGGTTTCATCTGCATGACTGTGTATCTCCTTCCTGAGAAGGCTGTTTGTCATTGCATACGCCCAGGAGAGATTATTCTCAGATGTTAGCTTCACAACCAGAGCTGAAGAGCCAGAAGAACCATGCATTCAATGGGAATAATCTCAAATGTGCCAAAACTAGAAAAATGATCGGCCTGAATGCTAACCTTGCAAACCCCAAACTGACGAAAATCTTCCGAATCTATGCCAATTTGCTTACAGATTCAAGGTAAGTTCTAGAAAATTATATCCTGTCAAACAACACGGATCTGCACTTTCGAAATATTTGATATAATAAATGAAAATCAAATCATCCTTTCTATACCCAAACAACCTAATTTGGTGGGTGTTTGCTAAACTTGCCTCAGCTAGCTCTGTAAGTGGATGCAATCTGATTGAAATGGGACTGGATATGCAATATATAGGACACCAAGTTTCATAGCGGAGATCCTTAAATTTGTGTTGAAGAAACTCTTATTGCACAAAACCCAGGTCTTCTGGAACTCCATTAGTATATCATGTTGTACAAAAGGAAAAAATAAAATAAAATCAGGAGAAAAAATATATATTTATTCATGTTCCTATTCACTTTGGGGTCACCAGGCTCATATAAACAATGGGTGGGCCCTAGTGGTATAGCTACCACTGTAAGCTTACGGCTGTACTGGGAAGATGTGGGGCCCATGTGATATATGCAGGCCTTCCAATCTGTCCATCAGATGCCTGAGATCATTTTAGTCCCATGTATCAGAATGCAGCCTGATCCAACACTCAGGTGGGCCACAACACAGGGAACACGATGGCAGGGAATGTCCATCCATGATTTGCACCTGGGATAATTGGGGTTGCGAAACAGCCTGATTTTGGGCCTGACCCTTCATCCAGGCCAGATGAAGGGTATGAATGACCTGGATTGCAGATAAACTACACAGTGGGTCCTCAATTCAAATCAACAGAGGTGTCTGCTCTCAACTTTTTCCCTGTGATGTGGCCCACCTGAGTTTTGGATCAGTTTGAATTTTATGCATTGGGGGTAACTTGAGATAAAGCATCTGGTGGACAGGTTGAATGTTGCGAATACATCACGTGGGCCCCACTTCTGTCTGGAACCACTGGAGCACACCTTGTAAACAATTTATGATTTACTAAAGAACTGTCAAATTCTCAACTCAGCTTACATGAATTGGGAATATCCTAATAAGGCGTGAAATATGACTTCTTCTTCTTTCTTATGGGTGCTTTGGGTGTTAATAAAATGGCTTTAACTCATTTGCTTCTGCTCCCTTTCCTGCTTTAACTTCCTCTACTTTTGGTAACAAAGCATGGTCTCCACTGTAAAGTTTTCTCAGCCTCTTTCTGTATGTTTCTGTTCATTGTTCTGCTTCTTTCGTGCCATGTTTTAGCATATATGCTAATTTCTCTTAAGAAGTTCAGTTCAGGATGATTACGAAGTTTTGGTATGGAAGCATGTTCTCACTGTAATGTTTTCTCAGCCTCTTTCTGTACGTTTCCGTCCATTGTTCTGCTTCTTCCATGTCATGGTTTAGCATATACAGTCATTTCAGAGGATGAGAAATGCCTTCAAGGGAACCTTGGGCAAGCTTACTCACATAATGTTGGTCCGACTTTGTACATGTCTTCACAAAATTAAAATCTGGTCCAATCAGCATGTGGGTCCCCAATATTGGAAACAGGTGTATGGGTTAGAAAACTTCAGCCAAGTTTTTTCAGTGCCATCGATTTGTTTTGCAAACCATTGCCCACCTGTGAATCAACCTGGTTGTTGGGCTAGGGCATCAATATTGTGGTGTCATCATGATGGATGGATTGGATCTCTGACCTATCGTACCATGCTTGCATGTGCCTGTAGATTAGATCTAAATTGATCGAAATCAGAACTTCCATCCTCATCATCATAATTAAAGCCTTGTCCTGGTAGTACCAATGCTGTTCCATCCTTGCATCTCTTGAAACATGAGCACCGATCATCTTCTTAGCCCCTCTGAGGACTGGCATACAGTCCATTGTCTGCATTGATCTTTTTTGCAGTTTTACGTATTGTAAGACGCACTTTGAGCATCTGTGGTGGGACTAGTTTGTTTTTATCTTCGTGCTAACATGTTGTTAATCTATTATCTGTTGTTCATAGGTGAAAATCCAAACTTGGGTGGGTGACAATGAAGGTGAAGAATTTGTCGGTGTTGGTGCACGGTTTGGCACTCTAATGGCGTCAAAGGAGAAACATGCCAACAGAACTCGGCTTACCCTGTCAGACCCGCCTGATGGTTGCAGCACACCCAAGAATAAGGTTTCCTCATATTCTCTATAAGATGTTCTAGACAGGATGTGTTATGTGATGCTTGATCGAGAGAAACAAATATCTTTTTTGTTCAACCCTACTACAATGGTACGTGTAGGACTTGCCTTTTGGCAACCTAAGCCATTAATCTTGGGCTGTCAATGGGCTGGGCTAGTCCGTTAGGCTTTTGGGTGTGTCCCACTTTGGATCGAGCTTGGGCTGGAATACTGGGCTCAAGGGATGGGCCCTGGCGTATAATTTAAGCCTGTTTCATAAACAGTCTGGGATCGGGTTTCACATCAACCCATTTACGCAGTTCGGTCCATCGAGGATTTTCAAGGGCATTTTTGTCTTATATCATGCATGATGGGTGACACTTAATGAACGGCATGGATCTTGCACAAAATTGGGTGGCCAGGCTGGGGCTTGGGCTGGACTCCAGCTCAAGCCCAGGTTTTTACATTATGAGCTGGGATTGGATAAACCTTGGCCCAGTCCAAGCACGGTACGTTGATAACCCTACATTGATCTGGTGGCCCCTGCCATGAGATCGGCCATGGTGGAGGTCGTAGTCGTTCATCAGTTGGAATGCAAAATTTCGCCAATGTTCCACATTCAATGGGGATAAAAAATTGACAATTGGGATCATCTGATGAGGGGAAATTTGGTGGGTTATTGCCAAGGTATTCAAAATCGGTTACGTAACGGCCATAACCGTTACGTGTTACGGGGTTGAAATGGCCGTAACGGTCGTTATAGAAAAAACAGGTCGTAGCAGCCCCATAACGGTCCTGTAGCAGTTTTTTCAAAAAATAAAAAACGGCCGTTACGGCCTGTATTGTAAGGGTAATGGTGGTGGCCATTATGGCCACTGTTACCGTTTAGGAACACCTTGGTTATTGCTCATTCATCATGGGGTGAGCCATATGAACAATTTGAATCACCAGATTGTGGACGCATGGCATTGTACATTTTCTTTTGGTCTGTAAGTTATTATTATTATTTTTCATATTGTGGTTCATAACCTACGTATCTAACTTCTTTGACAGCTTACTGGAGATGTTGTTTTGGTGCACCGGGGTACCTGCAAATTTACGATGAAAGCACATGTGGCACAAGCCGCTGGTGCTGTAGCTCTCCTTGTTGTTAATAACCAAAAAGGTATGCACTTCCTATTTCAGTTCATAGCTTGATCTTGAAGTGCAAATCACTCGGTTAAATGCAATTGATGTGTATTTTTGGTTGATCAAGCGTTCAAATTAACAACATATTAGTAAAGTACAAGGTCAACAATAGGCATGAGTTGTAGAAGATGGATGTGGTAATCCTAGAGAAGTGACGATAACACATTAGTTATAGAGGTGTAATGCAAGATTGAATGTTAGCTACTCAAAAACTGGTATCTTTGTGAGAAAAAAATTCACAAGCGCACCCGAGTGACAGTATTGAGTTTTGTCAATCACTTTGGATGTTCTTGATTCCTTTCCAGTTTGACCATATACTTGGCAATTTCCCTTTTCATTGTTTGAGATTTTGAATGTGATTTAAATTATTTAATCTAGGGGTGTGCTCTAGTGGTACATGGTGGATGTGGGGCCCAGGTGATGTGATGCAGGATTAGAATTCAACCTGTCCTATTGTATGCTTTGGCACAATGTAACCCCAAGACCATAAACTCAGGCTGATAATGCAAGATGAATGTTAGCTAGTCAAAAAAACAGTATCTTCATGAGAAAATATTCGTACGCGCACCCGAGTGGTAGTATTGGGCTTTTTCAATCACTTTGGATGTTCTTGATTCCTTCCCAGTTTGACCATATACTAGGTGATTTCCCATCTCTCTCTCTCTCTCTCTCTCTCTCTCTCTCTCTCTCTTCTTTGTTTTGAGATTTTGAATGTGATTTAAATTATTTAATCTAGGGGTGTGCTCCAGTGGTACATGGCGGATGTGGGGCCGATGTGATGCAGGAATAAAATTCAACCTGTCTATTGTATGCTTCAGCGCAATGTAATCCCAAGACCATAAACTCAGGCTGATAATGGATGGGAATCAGGTGGGCAACACCACAGGGAACAAGTTGGGAGGAATGTCTACCCTTGATTTGAGTGGAGGATCCACTGTGTTGCATATATGAAATCCTGACCGTTCAGTCCCTGCATGTGCTCTGGATGAATGGTCTGGTTGTTTCAAAATTCAAGTGGGCCTCTGCATCTCACATTGTTCCCTGTGTTTTGGTCCACTTGGGTGTTGGATCAGGCTGATTTTTGGCACTTGGAGGCAATATATATATTGAATCTGATGGACAGGTTAGATGGCCTTTGTACATCACGGCAATGCATTTGCCCGGTACCATGTGAGCTTGCCCCTTTAATCCATACTACCATAAAATGTACCAGTTTAAGAATCCTTTATGCGGATTCCATCATGTATTTTAATTTTCCAATTGCCCTTGAATGTTTAAATGCAACAAGTTTCATCTTCCGAGGTGGGAAGAGGTGTGCAAACTGATTTCCGAATGTGGAGCAGGGATAGGGGTGTTGGAATCTATGAATGAGGCTTTGTTAGGAAAATGGCATTGGCATTTTGTTCAGAAGAGGGTAGGTTATGGAGAGAGATCATAGCCTCTAAATATGAAGTGCATTGGGGTGCTTGGGGATGGGAGACAGAAAACATCAATTTCGAGCTTTGGGGATTTGGAAGGCAGTTGTATCCATCGGAAACTCATTCAGGGAAAGCTTGGCTTTCTCTCTTGGAGACAGAACTCGGATTCGATTTTGGGAGGATCCATGGTGCGGGGACAAGCCCATGGAAGTCGAATTCTCCTCCTTGGCAGATATGGTGCCATCTAAAAACATGCTTGTAGCCAATTGTTTCTCATCTATTGAAGGCCATGGTGTTTGGTGCCCTCCTTGCTGAAGGAATCTTTCAGATGAGGAGGTGTCAGATTATGCAAGATTATTAGGGCGACTGCAATAATTTCATCCTTCTTCGGCGCCTAAGGAGACTTCGATTTGGGCTGCCTCTCCTTTGAGGAAGTTCTCAGTTAAGTCCTTATACTAGCTGATCCGAAAACCATTTTCTTCTTCAAGTCAGGAATTCTTTAACGGGTTTTGGTTCTATAGAACTCCAACCAAGGTAGCAACATTTACATGGTCAGGAGGAAGAAAGTTTTAACCTTAGATAATCTCGAGAAACGATGTATGATTCTTCCCAACATTTGTCTCATGTATATGAACGGTGCAGAATCAGTAACCAACTATTCATTCATTGCCCCTTTTGCAAGGCATGTGTGGTCCACAGTGTTGACAATATTTGAAGCATATTGGGTTATACTTTCGAAGATCTTCTATGGGCGTGGCATAAAGGAATTTGAGCTAAGGAAGAGTCAATTGTTTGGCATGTGATGCTACTAGCAGTTCTATGGAACATACGTGGTGAATGGAATAGGAGGTGTTTTCAGGACGAGATCCTTGGGATGAGGTCGTTTGGAAGTCTAAGCAGGTTGTGCTTGAAGGGTGTCCAGGGTAAAGGATGTGGAAGATTGTACAATTTTATCGTAGCTTGTATTCTTTTTCACTTCAACCTTTTCATCTTAGGGCCTGTCGGGTTGGGACCGTCGGGTGAGAGAGAGAGAGAGAGAGAGAGAGAGAGAGAGAGAGAGAGAGGCCTAGCGGTGGTAGGTGGTTGTCAGGCTTAGGAGATGAGGGAGGGAGGTTGGGTTGGGTTGGGTTTGGTGGGGCGGGTAGGTTAGATTAGATTTAGTTACACACACACACACACAATACCCGAACCCAAGTTGAGTTGGGTTTCGGATTGAGTTGAGTCCGTACTGAGTTGGATTTCGGGTCGAGTCGAATTACTAGGTGACCTGGACTTGACTCGGTTTGAGTTTGGATTGGGCGAAGTCTACACGGTTCGGGTCTGAATGAGTTGGACGAGTCGAGTCTGCCGAATCGACTCATCCTGTGGCCAACTCTATTTGTAGATGTGTGTGTGCATGCGCACGTGCAATTGGAATCCTGTGGAATACGATGTGTTTGTTCCTCATAGTATAAGTAGTGTAAGTCATTTGGGGCTAGAACAATAGTCTTTTTTCCCTAAACTCTCCTTCCTTCTTATTCCTTCTCACTGTTTCTCCCTTACGCTTCTTCTTTCTCCCTTTCTACTATCTCATTTTATATACTTTTTATTCGATTAATTTTAAAAAATATGTTAGTTCTTTAATTTATTTTTGATAAGCTCAATCTCCCACATCCCTTGCACGTGCCCGGTTTACTAGTACCAGAAGAAATACCTGTTAGATTCGATGGTGTATTTGGAAGAGTTTATGATTGCTTACAGTTTGTACATCAGGGCCATGATTCATTAAATCCAAACTGTTGATTCATTGGGTCTCACTGTGGATGGCCTGTACTCAGAAAATATTTTATTTGGAAAAAAGTTCTAACTTTAAATTGTTGGACACAAGACAATGTTTAAGAATGACATTAAAAGAACCGTTCACATTATCTTTCCGAAAAAAAAAAAAAACAGTTCACATTCAACTGTGAAAAGGCCAAAGGTTTGGTGCCGAAGATCTTCTAATTCAGGAGATATGTAGCATGCATGGGTGTCCACAATGGGACCCGCGAAGTATCAAAAGTTTGGGTCACTGAAGCATCACCTACTTGTACAAGATGAAAATACAAGCCTATTATAGACGTGCCTGGGTTGAGCATTGAGCATTGTATAATATCTCTTTGAAAAATCATCGAAAAGCACACCCACTGTCAGGTAAACCAGGAAACAGATTTTCTTCTTCAAAATCACGGTTAAAAGACTTGATGACTTGGACTGACTTGTTTGGTTTGAGTCGTGGCTGAGTTGGCCCAACTCACCCGAGTTGGGTGACCTTAGTGGGTGACTTGTATTATCAAACTGGATCAGGTCCTACTGAGTCTGAGTTGACTTGGATGAGTCACATCAGATGTGTCCAAGTCTTCAAACCATGTGTAAAATTCATCTCTTCACGGTTACTGCTATTGACTGTAAGAGTCCAAAAGAGACTTGTCAACCCGTTTCTATCTCATCCTTATCTATGTGGAAATACCATTCTCATTAGAATCTTGCCCTCTTTTGTGTTTTTGGATTTTAGGTTGCTAATAATGTATTTCTATTTGTCTGCTGCAGAACTTTACAAGATGGTTTGCGACCACAATGAAACGAATCCTAACATAAACATACCTGCAGTTATGCTCGCAAAAAATGCTGGCGACAACTTGGAAAGCAGTATACGTAGTGGTGCCTCAGGTAAAGAGTCTCCTTTTCTGTCAAAGGCACTGGCTGAACGTCTGTATGATGTGAAGGTTGAAAGTCTGTATGGATGTGAAGGTATACTTTAAGCAACTTGTAGGGAGGAAAAGAGTTGTGTTGATGAGGAAACATATGCATGGTTCTGTACATGTTGGTTGGGCCTAACACCCACCTAGTTAAGGTGTAGGTTAGCAAACTCTTGCTGACATGCACCTCTTCCCAAAAAGAAGAAGAAGAAGAAGAAGAAAGGGGTTTGAAAGAAGGGAATCAGAACAATAACGATAATATTTAGAATAATTTGGAATGAGATTCAGTTAATAAAGTTTGATATTCATCATCATCATAATCATCTAAGCCTTATCCTAACTAATTGGGGCCAGCTACACAATCCTATTCTGCCAGTCCACTGTATCAAGGACCATGTCCTCAGTTCAACCATAGGTTGACATGTCTTCTACCTCCATCCCTTTGCTTTTCTAAAGCCTCCAACTTCAACCAACTCGCTCCTAACTGCTGTTGTTCTTGGTCTCTGTTTCATAGAACCATGTCCTCATCTTATTACTAATCAGTGCTACCCAAGTTTTACATTCATTTCTAATTCAGTCCTTCCACGTCTTCCCACTCATCCATCTCAACATCCTCATTGATTTTATTATTATTATTATTTTCTGAAGGATATCCTCGTTGCAGTTACACTCATCGTATGAACATATTGTTCCTTAACTGCCCAACATTCTGTCTCATAAAATATGGCTGGCCTTAAAACTTCCCCTTCAGTTTGAAAGGTATGTGACGACTACATAAAACTCTAGAGGCACATCTCCGCTTCATCCACCCAGCTCTAATGCTATGAGTAACATCCTTCTCAGTCTCACAACTCTTATGAATTATCCACACAAGATCTCAAATTAACAAAGGTTTCTGTTACCGTTTAAAAAAAGGAGGGATGAGAAGAAAGATGAACTCAATTGAGAATAGAAGAAAAACTGAATAAGAGGGAAGAAGAGAGAGAAGAAGGAAAAAGAGGGAGGATTTAAAGTAGGATGGAAATAAATAGTACTTATAGGATTGTAGGACTTGATGAGTAATGAAAAATAAGTGAATTAGAGGAAGATCTGTAGAAGAGAAGTTCTATGATATCATGGGGAAGATGGGATGCTCTGGCAACAAGTAAGTTTTGAATAATTTTCATCTTCTTAGGGCATGTTTGGATACATGGAATTCAAGAAAAGAAATGGAAAAAAAAAAATCATCCAATGATGGTTTCCATGAGTGCTAGAGAAGTGGAAATATCATATTCCTTTCACAACAGTCACCTATTTTCTTGTTCTAAGAGTTCGAATTACGAAAAAGTGTAATGATTCCTTGAATCCATTCTTTTTATTTGCTATACAAACAACACAAATTCTCACAACAAAGGAGAACCCTTTTCCTTTCCCATTGTTTGGCATGGAATCCCTAGTATCCAAACATAGCCTTAAATAAGATATGTAGAAAAAATGCCCTCAAGATTGCACTTGTACTAGATACAATGTAAATGTGAAGTAGGGAAGATTGGACACATATTCCATTGACGACTTCTTTATCTCTTATCACTCCCATGGTGTGATCTTGAACTGCTTACAGATTTCTCTAATCATAATTATTGTCATCATCATCGTCTTGGCCTTGTCCCAACTATTTGGGTTGCATTCTGAATATTCTCAAGACCACATCCTCAGTAACTGGACAAGCCTTCATATTGCTTCTGACCACCTCGATTCAAGTCCTTTTAGGCATTCGTCTTATCCTTTTTTTCAGGCTCTGTGAGATTTCTCTAATATTTCATATTTTATAAAGTTGCGGTGCAGTTATACTCTCCTGAACGTCCACTGGTGGATACGGCGGAAGTGTTTCTATGGCTAATGGCTGTTGGAACCATCCTATGTGCGTCGTATTGGTCTGCATGGAGTGCTAGAGAAGCGGAGATTGAGCATGACAAGCTATTAAAGGTTAGAGAAAAGAAAACGGAGTTATTGTGAGCTTTCCGAGGAATTCGAGGTTACATGTATGCCATATCTAATCTGTTCATCAGGTTGGCCCTCTAGTGTAGAGGCCCAGGTCCAAAATCAGGCCAGAATGCTTATCTGGTGGGCTGCACATATGTTGAATGAGGACTGCTGGTCATTCTTTTAACCATCCATTTCTTCTGTTCAGATGTGGTCCACCAGATGAGCAGGACAGCTTGATTTCTGGAACACTGCATGTGCATGGTGGGGTCCCCTGATTGCTGACTTGAATCTATGACATGAGAACTTTGATTAGTAAAACACCCAAGTACTGTTAGTGCTCTCTGAAGGTCATATATCAATTTCTGAGCCCTCTGATGTTGTGGATGTGTCTGTACCCTTCCAGGATGGTGTCTTTTTGTTGTTGTTGGGTCCCTCAAGGGTGGTGTCTGCTCCATCGGTCTATGAATTCTGCCAAAAAAAAATAAAAAATATAAAAAAAATTTGAAGCATGATCTTATGGATGAACTGATTTTCATGCCTTGTAGGATGCTCCTGACGATTTTATCAATGTGGAAGGCAGTGGTTCTAGTGGTGTGGTTGACATCAACACGACATCAGCTATCCTATTTGTTGTGATTGCATCGTGCTTCTTGGTCCTGCTTTACAAGCTGATGTCCTTCTGGTTTGTGGAACTTTTGGTGGTCCTATTTTGTATCGGAGGGGTGGAGGTATGTTTCGTTATCTTCTGTTTCATGCTCTTTTTCAACCCCTTTATGTGAGAAGTTATGCGACACTCAGATAATTTGGAATCAGTATCTGAACTATCGATATGGTACTGAAAGTAATACTACGCAGCTCCTATTATATGCTCCCCCCTTTTTTTTTCTTTTCTGGTTTGTGTATGGCATGTTCAATGCATGTGGGAGGGTCTGCATCTAGAGTTTCATGGAGAAGAAGTCGAGCGCAAGAGGTTTGCTCAAAGACATCCCGATGTATTACAGTGTGACATGTTGGGACTTCAGCCTTCGAATCTAGGTCGTCTTCAAATGATCCAAACTGTTTACATGACGAATCTCACCTTATATGATGGATAGACAAAAAAATAAAATTTTAAAAATGGATTATTTTAAACCCTTGGATTTCGGCTTTTTCACTTTGGAAATGTATGATCATCATAACCTTTGTAAATCAAAGGTTTGAATTCTTGAATTATTCAGTCTGGGAGTTTTCTTTCAGGCATCACACAAATTGTTTGGGTTATTGAAAGAACCCAATTCCAATTTCCAATGGCAAAAGCTCTGACATATCATGTTGTAATACGTTGGGATGTATTCGAGCAAACCCAAAATGTAAAGGCTTTTTTGTGGGTAAAACAGAAGCTGTTTACTAACTTTTGAGGGTGGAATCTGCGCCGTCCTACAGACACCAGCCGCATTTTCACGACACTGAGGTACCTTTAAAAGGTTTTTGATGTCCTAGGAATATTCGATGTTCACGTGCAATGCGCCTTCCAAAAACTTATTGCAGAGGCAAAAATGCCCAAATGCTCCTTGCATTATAAATAGTAGAGATATTACAATGGTGTCAATGCCTGTGCTACAATGCTTACAAGAATAGGCATGCTATGATGCTAAGAACTATGGTACTCAGATACTTTTGGATAGGTAGCATGTCTGTATCTTATTGTGTTGGCACTTCCAAATTCTTCCATAGAAGCTGTACCGACAGCAAATCCAGTAGTGTTCTATCTGTTAATGTTTCAGATGTAAATGCTGCAATCTTCTTTCAAGTCAACGTGTCCAACTTGGCTGGTCTGTGAGCTGGCTGTAATCTTTTTATTTTTTTGGTAACCATGTTATTTCTCTTTAGGCTATGTTTGGAAACCATGGATTCCATGCCAAACAGCAGAAAAGGAAAGGGGTTTCTTTTGATGGGATGATTTGTGTTGTTTGCATAGATTAAAAAAAAAAGGCAGATTCTACCAAGCTATTGTTACATTTTTTTCATAATTTGTATTCTTGGCACAAGAAACTAGGTGAGATCTTTCAAAAAAAAAAAAAAAGGTAAAGAAAAAACTAGGTGAGTATTGTGAGAGGAATATGAGAATTTCCACTTGCCACCCAAACATAGAACTAAAAATTTGAATCCATGTTTTAATAGTTCTCATGTAAATCATTATTGGATAATCATTTTTTTCCCTTTCTTTTGCGAGTCCATGTATCCAAATGTGCCCTTGGAAAAATAATTTGATTCCATGGCAGTGTGTGAAGGATGATACTTAGGCATTGGGGAATTATTGAGAAATTACATAAGTGGATATGAGTAATTCAGATTAAACAGTCCAAATTATGGTTACCAGTTTAGATGTATCAGGAACCAAAAATTAACCTTATTTGGTTATCTAGCTATTGGATACTTATTGGACAGATGAAAATGAAAGCTGCTTCGCCTTGGTCTCTCTCTGTTTTTTTTTATTTTATTTTTAGTGTCCACAAATCAGAGGTTAGGATTGTTCTAGACTGTAACTTAATGTGGAGCACATGGAATCAGCATTCCTAACAATCTAATATGGCAAAAAGATGAGAAAATTGCTAGGAGTTTGAATATTTTGAACCTAATACCACAAGATCTGGTTACCAATGCAGGGGCATTTTCACACCGGGCTCGAGTGGGGTAGCCCGTGGGATGCGGGGAGACTCCGGGTGGGTGACCCATGTGATTTGGGGCCCACGGGGGAGGTCTCGTGTTTGAGACTCCTCACCGAGGGTGATTAATGTAGGGGCATTTTCACACCGGGCTTGAGTAAGGTCGCCTGTGGGATGCAGGGGCACACTCGGGGTGGACAAGGCCCACGGGGGAGATCTCGTGTTCGAGACTCGTCATCGGGGGTAATTAATACGCATTTCACACCGTGCTTGAGTGGGTTAGCTTGTGGGATGCGGGGGACACACTCGGGGTGGTAGCCCATGTGAGGCGGTACCCATGTGATTTGGGGCCCACGAAGGGGGTTCGGCCGAGGTCCTAACCCATGAGATGTGGTGCCTGGGCTACGAGATAAGTGGATTAATTCACCATGCTTTAACAGTTCGAGCTTTTAGAACAAGTGGTTAATTGTCCTGCATCAAATTGGTATCAGAGCGGGAGGTCTCGTGTTCGAGACTCCTCACCGGGGGTGATTAATGCAGCGACATTTTCACATTGGGCTCGAGTGGGGTAGCCCATGGGATGCGGGGACACACTCCGGGTGGGTAGGTCTCGTGTTCGAGACTCCTCACCGGGGGTGAAGTTCATCCCCAATTATAGCTAACGCCTAACAATAATATGTATTAGAGATACTGCTGTTAACTGAAATGAGGTGAACTCTTTTTTAGGTGTCTGCCAAACAGGGCCTAAGTTTGATTATTAATTTATTATGCATTTGTGTCAGTTATTACTTGCCATCAGATATTTGTAGAAGCTTAGATATAATAAAACTAAGCTTCTTTTCAGGGGAGCTTTTGAGTGGTACTGTTACCACTGTAGTGGGGCCCACCTGATGTATGGATGCTATCCAACCCGTCCACAAGATGCGTCACTGCATATTATCCCCATATGCCAAAACTCAGCCTCATCCAACGCTCAAGCGGGCCACGACACGGAAAAGTGGGAGAAGGGATGATCACCCTTAATTTACACAGGGGCTCACATGAATTCAAAACAGCTGGATTTTCATCCCGACTCTTCATCCAGACGAGATGAATGGTCTGCATGACCTGGATTTTATATACACAACAGGTTGGGCCCTCCATGCAAATCAAGGGTGGACATTTCCTCCCAATTTGTTCCCTATGTTTTGGACCACCTGATTCATGGATCAGCCTGATTTTTGGGCCCTGGGGGTAACATACGCTGACTGATACCATGGACAGGTGGGATTTTATGCATGCATCACGTGGGACCCACATCTGCCCAGTACCACTGGAGCGCCCCCCTCTTGTTTAACATAACATGCTATTCTTGCGATCTTCCGGTAATGTGACAACTTATTTATCTTTTAAAACTTACATTTGTAGTTTCTTTTTCCTGTAGGGCCTACAAACTTGCTTGGTGGCTTTGTTAGCGAGGTATGCCTTTTGTCGCCTATTTTCCAGAGTGCACACCTTCTTTGATTCTATTAAGATGACTGGAGTTGATAGAATTTCGAAAGTGAACTATGATTCTCCCTTTGGTAATCTGTGGGTGCATGTTATATGATTCTTGGTGGGGTTATCATGCTTTGTTTCTCTGTCTAAAGCATGATATCTATGTGTATGGTGGGAGTTGGATATATGATCTAATTCAAGTATCTTTTCAATCTTCCATAACATGATATATGTAGATCCCACCACAACTGTGCCAAACAGGAAGAGCACCCGGCAATTTGATGCGCATTGGCACGACACATTTTGTCATCCCAAATGCCTCAAATAACTTTTCATATGGTTGACCTTGAAAAAATTTCAAAAAAAAAAAAAAGAAAAAAAAGGAAAAAAAAAAGAAAAGAAAAGAAAAGAAAAAACCTGTGGAGATTTCTCGAGTCTCAACTGATCCGCTTGATTCACCTTTTTCAGATATTAAGGGCTTCTTTGGAAGCTCATTTAAAAGAAAGATTATATATATTGTTGGTTATTAGGATTATTTTTAATCCCTACCAAAAAAAAAAAAAAAACTCTAATACATAAGTATGATTAAGTAGAGTTGAACTCAGTTTTTAGTGGCCACCATTTAGGCCCAATGAAATTTTGAGAACAATCATCTCAAAGTCAACAACATGATCAAAGAAGCTCCATGATGATCTGGAAGATGAAAAACCCCACACCTTGACTTTCTGTAGAATTTCTAAAGGAAATTTGCAAACATACCTTAAAATGATAAAAATTCCTGGAAAAATATCCTTAAAACTCTAAATACGAGAATGTCAGGTTGGTATGGATCTTCACTGCGTCAGGGTTACTTGACCACACGGCTGCTGATGCCAGCAGGTTATTAGTACTCTTTATAGTGGTGCAATCACTCTATGTGATTGTAGGATGATATCATCTTTTTTTTCGGACACTAACTTGTGTTTGTTATAGACAATCTCCTTGGTGTTTGTTGTAGAGGGAGGGAGGGAGGGAGGGAGAATGTGAAACGAGAAATTCCAAACCGGTAAAAAATAGCAGTTAACACCATCAATTGGTATTGTGTTACCCACCTATATTACCTGAGTTTGGGTACGGGGATCCCTTGTATCCCTATATGGGATCGATGTTGACACACTGCTCTTCTGAAGGATCTGATGATCATAGTGGCTCGCGAAGAATGGACTCTGCCACAAAAATCTCCAAGATAGGCAGATCATCCTCTCTCTCTCTCTCTCTCTCTCTCTCTCTCTCTCTCAGTTAAATTTGGGCCTTTGCTGCCTTTGCTGCATTCTTTTTCCAACTGTCTATTTGTGGGCCTTAAAATTGGATTTTCCCATTGGCGATTTTTGTGATAGGGTCCGTCTACATTCAGGCCATGCTTTTACAACCAGAAAATCCAATTGAAGGGTTAGGATTGTTCATGAGGTATTTTGTTTGGGCATGGTCTGTCCATGAAATGTTTGAAAAACCCATAGACACTACATGAAGAAAGTTGAGTTGGGTTGACCCGAAGATAATAACTTGAGATTTTAAAATATAAATAAAAATATAAAATGATTGAGAAAAAGGAAAAATAGAAAAAAAGGTACCTATTTGGCCATTTCTTCCTTTTTTAGATAAGGGTTTATTCTTTTCCTAGAAGATCCTTATTTTTTGTTTAAAATTTATTTTTTTTAGAAAAAATAAAACACAGGCAAGGCTTGTTCAATTTTTGATGAGTTGAGTTAACCAAGTGTTGACTATATCTTGGCCGAATTGAATTATTTATTCTTTTGACCAAGATATGGTCATATTATGTTGGCCTTTCTTTACTTTTCTTCTCTCTCTCTCTTTCTCTTTCTTTGTCTTCTTCTTCTTCTTCCTCTTATTTTATTTACTTTTCAAGCCATAGTGCATGATGGACCCCTCAAATCAACCATCTTGATCACCAGAGCATGGACCCATTTGTATGGACACAGGGCCTGCCATTCATATTCTACACAGTGACCGTACTGATCTCCAATTGTAATTCTCCTTTGTCATTCAACATGCAAGTCACTATCCTAGTTTGCAAGAATATTTAGGAGGAAATACAGGGTTTTGACATCAATGCGTGTATAATTTTCTAAGGCGCAGGATGCTGTACATGTTGGACCTGTTGTACAATGATCTACATCAGTTATCTGATGGTTTTGGATTTGCTTGTACTGCAAAAATTTTAGACTGGAAGATCCTAACCTTTTGATCTTTGGTTTATTTCCCATCAAATGTGGACTATCGGTTTATCTTTTCATAACTCTCTATTTGTGGGCCATTGATTGAATTGTCGGGCCTCACATGCACGAAATCTTGTGCCCAAACGAAATATTTGTGCTAAGACTCATGACCCTCAAGTTCATTAACATTTAGATGGCTGTGACATTTCTGGAGGGAGGTTTTGAATATCGGTATCAGGGGCTGTATTGGCTGAGCCCAAAACCAGGGTCCATATAGGCAGAAATTCTTTTTGGGCTAAAAGATTTTGATTTTGATTTTTTTAATTTAAATTTTTAATTAATTAATTAATTATTTAGTTTTTGTTTAAATTATAGGAAAATAGGAAAAAATGTAAAAGACTGGAATCTTTCTTTAAAATTTGAAAACTTACGAGGAAAGTTGGAAAACTTTTAAGCACCAAATTTTATTATTATTATTTTTTTTTCAAATGTTTTTTGCATGTATTCATTTGTGTATCAAACCATATCTTTGATGATAATGTTTTCTATCGGCTTGATCAACCAAATAGGCCCTAATTGAACACAAATCAAGCATGATTTTTGATAGATTAGGGCCTATTATATTGAAATACAACAAAAAGAAGAAGAAAAGCGTAAAAAAGTGATATTTTTCCCATTCTTCTAAATTTTCTGAAATTGGTTAATTTCATTTTGATTCATCGAATGAAACTGATATCTTATGTGTCGATTGGCAAAATAAGCCTGGATCTAGAATAAATTGAGTTTTTTTCAAAGATTTTTCCATGGTTGAAATGAAGAAACAAGTGGAAAAATTGAAATGGGGCCTTCATTGCCATTCCGGCCACGTATCAGCATCGATACAGCCCGTATTGGCATGTATTGGCCTGTAAACAGACTAGTTCGCCTCTATATCATGTATTGGGGGTGGCTGATCCTCTGATATAGTTGGTATACAACCACTATGGCTGCATCATTACCAATTTCCAAACCATGTTCTGGAGGTGTTCAAGCACATTCTTGCTTGGTGATGTGCAATGCCGTCTTTGATGATTACTGCCTGTTTAGAAGATGATAAATTACATTTCTTCCCTTCTTGCTGTAATTTCAATCTAAAATACTCTTCGAAGGGCATATACTTTCTTATTATCTATGATGCCTGATTTTTAATCCAGTGTCTGTAAGCTGACATTCATGTTTATTAATTACTGATGCATAAATCTATACTGAACATTTGCTTGTTGAACTCCTTTATTTATTGAACAAACTGTTACCTGTAGGCTTCCATCATAAACCAAAATGTCGTTTCGCTTTGATGCATGATATGAAATTTTTTCTTGGTTTATTGAAGGCTAGGGATTGACTAAGCATATAAATCTCAGGTGGTTTAAAAATGCCAGAGAATCGTTTATTAAAGTACCCTTCTTTGGAGCTGTTTCTTACCTTACACTGGCTGTTTCTCCATTCTGCATTGCATTTGCTGTTGTTTGGGCAGTAAAAAGAAAAATCTCCTTTGCCTGGATAGGTCAGGATATCCTTGTAAGTATATCACATTTTAATCATTTTTATTCATTTATTCATGTTTTTCATTGAATTTAGTGTTCTCCACAGTCCAATAGATATACTGATCACTCCTTCCACCTAGTTAATTTCCTCCTCTTCCCATTTTGAAACATAAAGTCTCTTTATCTTTCAAAAAAAAAAAAAAAAAACAAAAAAAACCTTTCAACAAAGGTTGCCTGGATTGTGGGTAGGGCTGCAAATTGGGTTCGAGTCAACCCTAACCTGAGTTCAGGTTGGGTTGGTAAGGTCCTTGGTCAGGTTTGGGTTGGAAAATGCCAACCTGAAATGAAATCAGGTTGGGTTTGGGTTGAGCAGATTTGGGTCTGGTAGGGAATAATCACAAGTATTTGGATTAGGTCGGGTCGGGGTGGGTTGAGTATAGAGGAAATTCAGTTGGATCTGGTTGCAGGTTGGGTCCTCCTGAGTTCAGGTCGTTTGGGTTGACCGTCAACCCAACCCAACCTGCCCGGGTTGCACTAGTCGTGGGTCACTCCTGTATGTGGTACACGAACAGTAGGAAGTTCACTACATCTTCCAGTAAGTGGTACACTGGGGGTAGGACGGAGTGGGTAGCTCTAATACACACTCCAAAATAGTAACAATACATAATATATAATCTTAAGAACCACTTCCCTAGAATGTGAATCTGCAACCCCATTTGCCTAATTGTCTCATGATGTACA
The DNA here is from genome assembly GCF_029962835.1 of Magnolia sinica. Lineage (NCBI taxonomy): Eukaryota > Viridiplantae > Streptophyta > Magnoliopsida > Magnoliales > Magnoliaceae > Magnolia > Magnolia sinica. The sequence continues at coordinate 81,847,208 of NC_080586.1, forward strand.
TGAGTGAAGTAGATGGTGCGATTAGGTCACACACACACACACACACACGCCTGCCCGGACGTATGTGCAGGGTGCGTGGAAGAGGAAGTGGTTTGCAAGACGTGAGAGAGTGGGGAGGAGGATAAGTAGATTTAAAAAGCAAGTTTCTTTCATAGACTTGCTACCCTACATAGCCTCCTATTGTTGGGGGTATGCAAGGATTATAGCCGTTGGATCTGGGTCATGTTTGAATGATCTGAACTCACTGCAAATGATGGATAGTGCAAAAAGCTCCCTGATTAGAATATTTCAACCTTTGATGGATAGCGCAAAAATCTCTTTACCTTTGAATATGGACCATCTTCTTAGGTCTTATTCTGTGGGTGACTAACCATAGTTCAGGATCTTCCATCTTGAAGATTTCTAACGAATCATCATCAACAATATATAATATCATATGAATGGTTTGGATACTTGTATGTAACCTCAAATCTAATGGCTGTTTGGCACTACTTATCCTACTATAATGCATCTGGACATACTATAGCAATGAATTGTAGTAAAACACTCAATTTATGCATAAAGTTACTTAACTGCCCTTTCTTCAGTTTAAAATCCTTTCTCTGTCCTTTCATAAGGATTACTTTTAGGCCTTTAGCTATTAAAGAAAAATAACTTCGTACAATTTTTTTTCCCTGTCAGTCTGTTCTCCCACATATAGAGTAGAGATATATATCTTGTGTTAACAGAAAGAGGCGTGCTCCCATGGTACGGTGGTACTGGGAAGATGTAGGGCCCACGTGATGTGTTCACATCATCCAACCAGTCCATCAGATGCGTGACCCCAAAATACTCCCATGACCCAGAAATTGTGCTGATCCAAAACTCAGGTGGGCCACAACATAGGGAACAAGTTGGGAGGGGACGCCAACCCTTGATTTGCATGGGGATTCCACTGTATTGTGTATTATGGAATACAGCTTGTTAAGACGCCTTCATTTGGCCTGGATGAAGGGTCGGGTAAAAATTCAGGTGGTTTCTAACTAAGTTGGACCCCAGTGAAAATCAGGGGTGGGAGTCCCCTCCCACGTTGTTCCCTGTGCTGTGGCCCACCTGAGAGTTCTGTACTGAGCTGATTTTTTAGACCTGGGTGGATTATTGAGGTGACACATATGATTGATGTGCTGGATGTGATCTAGTACCACTGTAAGCTTATGTTAGTGTTGCTACTACTGGAGCACACTTCTAAGAGAAATTATATTATTTTGTATCCAATCTGCTATGATTCTGTAAAAATATGCGGCAATGAGCCTAACCACCATTGCAGGGTTGCCACAAAAGGCAAAAGTTGTGGAATCTATGGATCCTCATTTTGTTATTTTAATCTTGCACCATATTCTTACTGCAATCAGAATTTCAAAGTGCAGCTAATCATTTAGGATATGTATCTTGATTCATTCCCTTGATCTTAAGCCAAAGGGCTGAGAAAGATTTTTGGCTTAGATCAAGGGAATATATTGGGAGCCTCCTAACTTAACTTTTTTTTTTTTTTTTTTTCCAATTTATTTCTATTTATAAAATCTTATCATGTATTAAATTTATGTGACCATTGGGGAAATCAAATTTCATATCCATATAAAAGTAACTTTTAGTTATCCTACTATCTTTCTAAGATTTTTATAGTTCCATGGACATTATGAATTTACGAAAAAAAAAAAGAAAAGAAAAGAAAAAAAAACATGAACATATTTATTTCCCAAGGTTTTGATTAGGGCTGCAACTTGGGTTTAGGTAGACCTGAACCCGACCGACCCAACCTGAGTTTGGTTCAGGTTGTCAGGTCATCGCTTTGTGTTAAGGTTGGAAAACTCCAACAATAACATCATCATCATCATCATCATCATCTTGATCCTTATCCCAATTAATTGGGGTCTAGCTACATGTTCTGCCATTCCATTCATCATCATTGTCGTCATTGTCGTTGTCATCATCATCATCTAAGCCTTATTCAAACTAATTGGTGTTGGCTACATGAATCCTTTCCACTTTATCAAGAGCCATAAACTTTGGTTAGACCATAGGTTGGTTGGAAAACTCCAACCCAATTTGTTATCAGTTTGGGTTGGGCTAAGCACATTCAGGTTGGGTTAGGGCTGACTATAGAGGAAATCAGGTCTGGTTTGGGTTGGACACCTTGGGCTGGAAATCAGGTTGGATTGTGTTGCGGGTTTGGTCATCTTGAGGTCGGGTCGTGCTTGGTTTGATCCTCAACCCAGCCCAAGCCACCCGATTTGTTTTCCCTAGGTCTGATATGATATTAAAAAATGATATTCTGAACGCTACTTACAACAGCATCCTAACTGCTTCAAGTTGAAGTAGGTGCTAAACTGTAGTGACTTTCTAACTTGGTGGCATGTTGTTTAGATATTATTTGTATCTTCTGATATATGTCTCTAACATTTTTTTTTTCCCTTTTGTGGAGAACTCATTTTGCAAGAAAAATTAGTGGAAAGGTACTAATTAATCTGTTTTTAAACAGGGTATCGCATTGATTATTACTGTCCTCCAGATTGTCCGGATACCTAATCTCAAGGTAATGTTCCACTTAGCTTTTATTATGAGAAATATTTGATGGCTCACATTGTTCATATTTTACTGAGTAGTTTATTGAGTTGTCATTGGTAAAATTACTTAGATATGCTTTTTTCATTTTTCTTCCTCTTGTTTTCTTTATATGTAATGGGTCCTACTGCACCAAATCATGCTGAATTTGTGCTCAATCAGGGCCTATTTGCTTGACTTTCATTGGGTCGAGCCGATAGAGAACATTGTTATTGAAGAGTTGTCTGAGACACCATTGAATACGTATTAAACACACACACACACACACACACACACACACACACACACACACACAAACAGAGAGGGAGGGTTTCTTGGGATTTTTGTGAGTCCATATCATTTGATATAGGTTTGATACGCGCCAAATTTTATCATTTTTGGGTCTAGCCATTACATCTGTCAATAATGTTGTGCAAAACCTTTGTTGTACATGTCGGCATGCCACATTGGTGGACCATGCAACAAGGTTGATTTGCAATCAAAACGGTAGATGTCACGTGGGTGGCCCTACCGTACAAGACTTTTCCTATCTAAGGCCCTATCTTTGCTAAGTAAATAAACTTTCTTTTCCTTTCTCTTGACCTTGATCTGCGTCCTTTTACGCCTCCTTTCAAGCTCTTGAATCCCAATCAACGTCCCATTCTTTAGCAGGACCATCCCTGATTTTCTTTGCACTTTAAATGAATACAATGAGGGGGGCTTGAACCTTTGATGTCAAATTACTCAGAAGTTATGAGACATGCCCTAGCCAACTGTGTCACGCATCATCATCATCGTCATCATCTAAGCCTTATTCTAAGTAATTGGGATCGGCTACATGATTCCTGTTCCACCATTTCACTTTATCGAGGGCCATATCTTTAGTTAGAACATAAGTCATCAAGTCTTTTCTTATTATCTCCGTCCTTGTCCTTTTGGGCCTTCCCTTGCCCTTTTTTAGCTTTAAACTTGTACAACTGACTCCTAACCGGCACAAATCTTTGCATCTATTAAACATGACTAAACCATCTAACTCTAATTTCCCTCATCATATTACCTATCAGTGCTACTCCTAGGTTCCCTCAAGTGCATCCTTTTCTAATTCTATCCTTCCTCAATCGCATGCTTCTTTACATCCTATGAATATGTTGTTCTTTAACATTTTGGTCAGCTATCTTAAGTAGTTCCTCATTTTCACTCTTATTGTTATTAAAATTGCACTGCATAAACTCTATTTTATTCTGGATAATTTTAAATCCTTTAGATTGTAAAGCATCACTCTAGAAACCTAGCTTTGTGAGCCTTCCCTCATCTTGTCAATCAAAACTATGTCATTGCAAATAACATATAATATTGCTGAGATTTTAAACAACTTACGAAAAATATACTTAATGATATTATCTTGGGATTTTCAAAATTGCAGCAGATTTTAAACTGCCATGTTTTTATCATGATATTAACAGGTGAAACAGTAAAAACCTTAAGGACTTTATTTATATAAATATATATATATTTACAGTTTAAATTTATTTATAACTTTAAATTAATATTTTTGAATTTTTATTTTATTATTTTTGGCAAGATTTTCCCAATAACCTCCCAAGGAAAATCTCCAAAATTGAAAATCTCTCAAGAAATTTCAGAGCCGGTAAATTGCTGGGAACAAGATTTGTTGCTTTGGTTCCACCACCCATCAACAACAGTTGTTTTCAAATGTTAACTAGAAACTCCACTACTAATAAAGGCGATAAAATATGCCCTTTTTTTTTTGAAAGATAAAGTTGTTCAAATATGCTTTGTTGTTTACTCGATGGAAATTGCATCCCCGGTACGCCAATGGCAATCTTGGACAAGGATTTTGGGATTCATAAACTTGTAGTGCAAAAAGCAATTACTTCTGCTAATGCTCAATGAACATCACTACCATATGATCTTTAATTCGTCATATTTCTTGGTAATCAGGTGGGCACGGTGCTTCTTAGTTGTGCCTTCTTGTATGACATCTTTTGGGTGTTTGTTTCGAAGAGCTTGTTCCATGAAAGTGTGATGATTGTGGTAAGTACTTAAGGACTAGTCTGCTGTTATGTTAAATAATAATGATACTTTCTCTATAGAGGGAATTATAGGATCCTTGACCCAAGGATATGCACCCTGAGAAATTTTCTTGTAGGAACTAGTTCTCATGAACCTTTGGAGAACCCATCCTACATGATGTGTGCACAACATCCAATCTGTCCATCAGATGCATCACCTCATGATACCCCTAGGGCCCAGAAATCAGGGCAATACAAAAACTCAGGTGGGTCCCAGCAAAGGTAACAAAAGGGAAGGGGATGCCCAACCTTGATTTGCACCAGTGCCCACCTGAGTTTCAAACAGCCTGATTTTTTGCCTGATCCTATATGGACTAGATTGCATAGACGTCCCGTTAGATTGGATTCTCAACGGGTTCTCATGAGTTCCTGGGAGAACATTTCCCTCTGCACAATGTACTCGGAGTTTCAGTCTTACTAGTGGGGCCTGCAATTCAGTGATCCAAATGTTTGGTTACTTAGACCTCACTTTGGCTGGACCATGCCCCAAAGGTTTCCTTAATTAGATAATCCTAACCTTTTGATTTGTGGCCTGCAAATAGACAGTCAAGAAGAGGAAGGCAGCATTGGTGTGCATTCGATTTTTTTTTAAAAAAATGGCCCATGATTGCTGGTGTCCAATCTTCCAGATGGGGCATTGTCCATCTTGTGGGGTCCGACCGACGAGTGTGCTGGATTAACGTACCATGGCTCCACACTAACAAGCTGAAGACCTGAGTATAGTTTGTGGGTTGAGAATCATATAGTGCCCTGTCTTTCTGAGCCATTTGTATTGGAATGTTATGGATTAGATGGTCCATGTGCTCTTTGTAGGTAGCTCGGGGTGATAAAAGTGGAGAGGATGGCATACCTATGCTACTGAAAATTCCACGCATGTTTGATCCATGGGGTGGTTACAGCATCATTGGATTTGGTGACATCCTTCTACCAGGATTGCTCATAGCATTTACTTTGAGGTTCAAATTCTAATCTGTCTTTTTTTCTTTTTTCTTTTTCCCTTTCTATTCCATGATGAGAGTGCGTTTGGTTGCATCAACTATCATGAAATTCTGTCACATTTCATGATCAGTCAGTCTAATTTGGTGTGAAATTTCACAATGTTTTGTGATATTTGGTGCACCCTTAAACTTGTGTGGTTGCCTTATGTTATTGTTTTGATGTTCTTCAGTTTGTGATTTTGCCATTTTGGTGATTTCTCAAATTCCAAATGATTTGTTTATTGAGGAGAAAATAGTTACTTGCCTGTCATCATTATTCAGTTTCTGGTATCTTACTATCAACCACTTCCATACCTCCGGGACACATACGGGGATCCTAATTGTTCATTAGGGGTGCAACTCAGGCGGCTTGGGTTGGGCTGCAGATCAACCCTACTTTGACCTGACCTCAAAAGGAGCCAACCCGCTACCTGACCTGACCCAGATTCCAACCAGGGGTTCCCAACTCGAATTCCTCTGTACTCAACCCGAACTCGATGCGTCCTGACCTGACCCAACCCAGATACATGTGATTATTCCCAACCCAACCTAACCTGACCTGAATTTGTGCAGCCAGAACCCAACCTGAATGTGTGCAACCCGAACCCAACCCAAGGACTTTACACAACTCAACCCAACTCAACCCAGCCTGACCATAATTCGGGTTGGGCCAGTCTGGTTTCGGTTGAACCGAACCAAGTTGCAGCCCCACTGTTCATCTCCTGATCTGTACTATGAATGAGGCATGCTTTAAAAATTACACTGGTCGAGAATCCTGGCTATTTATTGGACAGCTTTTGAGTATTACAATTAGGAAGTTGAGTAAAGTCTCGCCAACAGTGAAAGTTCAATGGGCAAGAGTCTTCCAATTGGTGGCTAGGATCATCCAACTGGTGATATCTCTTGATTAACTCCAGATCCTTTCCCTGATTAAATAGCTAGAAGATGAAATATGCCGTTGTGCCACTGTAAGTTGCAATGCTCCAAGTTCAAATTTCCATGTGGGTCACATCTGCAGGTATGATTGGGCTGCGAAAAAGAATCTAAAAGCGGGATATTTCTTGTGGTCAATGGTGGCATATGGCTCAGGTACGGAATTGCATATATGCTGCACATTTTACTGATTATCATCTTACAAGAATTGTGTAGTCCTTGGCAAATCCAAAAGTCAAATGACAAAAAAGTATTTCATGATGTTATTTAGATATTAAAGCAAATTACGAGACCAATCTGTCCCTGCTTCCTTCAGAGCCATGCCTTGTATTTTTCCATAGTAGTATTTAGGCAAAAGCATGGTTAAAGGACTCGGCAACTTCACCTGATGCGTTTGTCCCTGAGCCAAGTTGTGACTCGCTTGGGTTGGGGGCAACTCAGGGGTTGACTTGTGGTATTGAACTGGATCAGGTCCGACCGAGTCCGATTCGACTTGGATGAGCTGTGTCAGACTCGTCCGAGTCTTAAAACTATGGGCAAGAGATATTTTGGATGTATCAAGAAGAGGGGCGTGCATTTCTCAGCCTGTGCTAGTTGATTTTGTTCAATGCAGCATTCCCTACATTTCAGTGCACCTTTCTGTCATATAGCAGTCCCCCAATTAAGATGGTTGACACTGCAGCACTCCTCTGTTGGATAATCCTAGCTATCCTGATCTTAGGGCTGGAAATGGATGGTTGAAAATAAAATGTAGCCCGGTGGCCGGTATGTTGGCAATGGGAAGAATATCCACCAATCATGCGGTTTGAATGCCTTTTCATCATTGAAAGGTGGGCCCCACTTGTACATAATGCTGGCTCGAACAAGAAATTGTCTCACATATCACATGACTCCAAAGACTGTTAATGTTCATGACATCTGGGCGAGATATGGCATTGAGGTCATATGGGCTATACAGGTGCACTGAAAGTTAGTGTAAGGTTTGATTTGGATAATTTCATGGCTTCCAACTGAATTGAGTATCCAAATCGTACACTTGCACACAGCTAGTTCTACGTCCAACTAGTTGGCATGTGGGGCCTACCATGCTGTTTGTGTGACATCGTGTCCATCAGGTTGATCTAACTATCTGGTGGGGCACACCATAGAAAACCTTGAACAAGCTCCCAAAAGACTCCATATTCCCATGGGGTATCCCATTTTCATGGTTGGATTGACCTGATTTTTGGAGCATCCCATTTCACGGTGGGACAACCTTGCTAGACAGGCTACGCGTCATACAAACACCATGGTGGGCTCCACATGCCAACTTGTTGGACGTACTAGTTGTGTGTGAGCATCTCTCTTTATATAGATGACTGGATTGTAATGATATTTCTGAGTATTCATTGTGGTAAATAGCCCTCAGATTGCAATGGCACTCCTGCCAAGTTGATGTAGGACAATTAACCACTTGCTCTAAAAGCTCGAACTGTTAGAGTATGGCGAATTAATCCCTTTATCTCATAGCCCAGGCCCCACATCTCATGGGTTAGGACCTCGGCCGAACCCCCTTTGTGGGCCCCAAATCACATGGGCTGCCCACCCCGAGTGTGTCCCCGCATCCCACGGGCTACCCCACTCGAGCCCGATGTGAAATGCGCATTACTCACCCCTGGTAAGGAGTCTCGAACACGAGACCTCTCCCGTGGGCCCCAAATCGCATGGGTCACCCACCCTGAGTGTGCCCCTGCATCCAACAGGCGACCCCACTCGAGCCCAGTGTGAAAATGCCCCTGCATTACAAGTCCTATTTGACAATAACTCAAATGCAATTTGGACATTTGGTGTTAAAAAAATGGTTTCATTGTGGCTGTAAAGTCTGTGAAATGAATTACGGACGTTGCGCGACAGAAATAGTTGACCCCGTTAAAGGAATTACAAATGTTATGTGAAGGAAAATTGTCACCCATCATGCGATGCAAGAATGAATGGGTTGGCACTGTTATGGTCCTTTTTGAAAATTTTCATTTCAAAATTTCACACGTTTTTGAACATTTATTTAGGAGGCTTAGAAACTTTTAATCCTGATATGGGACTATTTTGAGGATCAATGCCCAAAATTTGAGTGGGATTCAATGAATCGAAGTGGGGTGGACCATTTTGGGAAATATCAAAAGAAGGGGTAAACCATCATCTTGAAAATTTTTATTTTCAAAATTTCAATCATTTTTCCACTTCTTTATTTATTTCAACCATGGAGGAAGCTTAGAAACTAAGTTTAAACCAGACAGGATTATTATGAACATCAATACACAATTTGAGTGAGATTCGATGAATGGAAGCTGGGTACTGAGTAGACCATGTTGGGAAAATATTGAAAGGTGTAAACCATCATTTTTTCCCCCATATTCTATCTTTGTTTTGTTGTATTTATATGTAAAGTGCCTTAATCCACCAAATCATGCTTGATGCATGTTGGATTAGGACTTATTTGGCCGACTTTCAGAAGCTCAAGCTGACCCCTCCTAACAGACACCTGTCTTTTCAAAGAATGGCTCATTACACCATTAAATACATGTCCCAAAAAAAAGAAGAAGGAACACGTAATTGTGTTCCTCACATTTTATTTTTTAAAATTCTACCAATAGTTTTTTATATTTTTTCCTGGAGGAAAAGTTTTGGCCGTGACATGGCTTATATATAGTCCCATCTAATTGCAACACAATTGCAATTTCAGGCTGGGTCCTTCATCATGAAATGAATACATGCTACAAAATGTAATAACAATCTGGTCATTTGCACTTCTGAACTAGGGGTTTGTTTGGTTGGAATCGGAGGGATTTGCTATTTTTTGGGCGTTTTGTAGCTAGGAATTGGGGGGATTTAGGTTCGAGAGGAATCCAAATCCTCCAAAAAGAGTTCTTTTTGAACTCCCTCAAAGCTCTGATTTCAAATCCACTTGATTCCTTGTGGACTAAAATCCTCTCAATTCCACTGAGTTCAAATACATGCTGCCAAACCAGCCTTTACTATTTCAATTTAAATAAAATGGTCTATCCAAACACTGCCTTATGTAGTTAAATAGCAAATGTCCCATATTTTGTTTTCTAAGTACTTCCTATCACTGTTTCTCAACTCTTTAAGGTGCATGATTTCGCAGGTCTTCTTATTACTTACGTCGCTTTGAATTTGATGGACGGGCACGGGCAACCAGCTCTTCTCTACATTGTTCCTTTCACATTAGGTAGGTGGTACATCATACTAACTGCAATAACAGGCATGATTGGTGTTTTCGAAAAAGGGTTTTGATATTTGCCCCCACCCTATTTGATAGATATGAGAACTTTGATACTCGGGAAGAGTGATGGATGATACGCTGGCACTTAGCTACATGAAAGTCAAATTAAACTGTCCAAATTATGGTTCCCAGTTAGATGAATCATGAATAAAAAATTACCTTTATTTTTATTATTTGACTATTTGATTGGTGGACACTAACTGGATGAATAAAAATGAAAAATACCTTACACTCCAGTTGCAACAAACAAGTGCCCATGAATTAGTTGGTTTAACTTCAGTTAATATATGCCACACGTACAATATCTGAGTGCCTGCGTATCAAGCATCATATTCTGCCTGAGTATCATATAAACTCCCAGATAGAACAAAATGGTGCATCTGTCAAGAAGAGGGGTTGTAAATAATGGCTCTCTTCTGAGAAGACTTTAGGCTATTCTTCTTTCTAGCTGTTTTTGGTACTTATAGTTTCCCATTTTGCTTGTAAAGAGGATTGAAGAGGATCTCTGTGGCCTGGCATGCCAAATGTGTTAAAGATGGCAAGCCATTTGTCAGGTGTGGATCACCATGAACATGCTGTAGCCCAAAAAATAGGCTAGCCCACTTCTCAGGTTGAGCACACTAATACAAGAAACATGGATAGCTATAAGAAGTGATCAATGGTCAAATTTTCGTCATAAACACACCCACTTTAAGAATTGAACCAACCCATTTTGGGGCCAGGGCATTTTCATGGTGGGCCCCTTCTGATGACTATGCTAGATTTTGCATGTGCAGAGCCTCTTCGAAAACCCTAAAACCTGACTCGATTCGACTCAACTCTATCTCTAGACAGGTTGGGTCAACTCAACGACATGATCGAGTGTTCACTTGACTTTGCATACTTATATGAGTATTTAAAATAGAAAAAGGTGTTATATAAAATTAAATGAGAAGGCATCAAGTCCAACTGGTTTGACCACAAGGTAAGGTCCACCCAGTGGATAGCTTCCAACCTATTAAGTGCATGTGACATCCAATCCTTTCAATAGGCTGGTCCACCGTCCACCATGGTGATCACCTAGTGCAAAAGTCAGCTGTCTATTCATCAGATGCTGCATCATAGAAAACAACCTAGCTACTGATGAAAAGAAAAATATAAGTGTGGTCCACTTGATGAGTGGAGATGGCTGATTTTTGCACAAGGTTATCCTCATGATAAGGCCGAACCTATTGGAAGGTTGGATGTTGCACACACATGAAAGGTTTGGAAGTTGACCACTGGCTGGACCGTAACTTAATGGTCCAATGGAGGCATGGTCCATTGAATGGTGGTTACAGGTGTTTGCTTCATTGGGTAGAGGTCGCGAGTTTGAAATGTTCATTAGAGTAACTTGGCTAGAATCAGCATGGCCGCTTTGAGTTGACCAAGTCGGCGAACCCGACGAGCCTTGTTGGGTCTAGACTGAGTCGTACTGGCAAGCAGGATTTCATAGTGACTCAGCTCGATATCTAGTTGAGTTAGACTCCGCTGAGTTCCTAATCGAGTCACCTGAGTTTTAGGACCATGCTTGGTCTGACTCTTTTAATCTTGGTGCAGGCACTTGTTTGACTCTGGGGAAGAGAAGAGGTGAGCTGGCAAATCTATGGAGTAAAGGAGAACCAGAGAGGGTATGTCCACATCATCATCCCGTCACCGCCCAATAGAAAAAAAATGCTTTGTAATGTAATATGTAGTAGAAAATCTGAAGAAATGCGACAGTGAGCTTAAGAATTGAGAAATTAGTTGTTGTAGCTTTAACAAAAAGAATCTAGACAATCTAGTGTCTAAACAAATCACCACTGCCTATCTAAGAACCGGTTGCGTGCGTAGATATTCCAACTGTATGTACTTGAATGTCTTGTGATTCTAAAATGATGGATTGCACTTATTTTGAGCCCACGAAATTCTCCAACTTGTAGTAATAATATAAAGGAAAATTACGTACTTGCGAATTTTAAGAGCTTGTTTGGATTGTGCCAGGCATATGGGAATGTAAATAGTGTTTATTGGGAAACCTCATTTCTAGGATACTGCGGGAAAGGGAATTTTGTTTTCCCTATTTGTTTTTCAACAAGATTTTCCTAGAAATTTTAGAGCCCATTTTCAAATTTTCTGTTTGGCAAAACAAAACATTTTTTAAAGAAAAATTTCTTGGTACTTAATTGACAGGTGTCGAAGTAGCATGGGCCCTAATAATTTATAAGTTAAGACTGTCTAAATAATGGTTCATTTAGATGTATTATTTAATTGACGGATTGGTAGGCATTTGTTAAAATTGTAAAATATCCATTGATCCTCATTTTCATCAAACAAGTGTCCACAGGTCATTATTCTTCAACCAATCTGATTTTTGGGTTGACGATAGCAAGTGTACAACTAGGGACTCCAACTTGGGATTGGGTCAACCTGGAACTGATTGACCCAACCCAAGATTGGTTTGGGTTGTCAAGTTCCTCAGGTTGGGTTAGGTTGGAAACATCAACCTGATTTGAAGTATGGTTGGGAACAATTGCCCCCGTAATGGCCATTATGGTCTCTCTTTTTTTTTTTTTTTTTAAACTTTTTTATTTATTGAAAAAACCTCCGAAAAACCTATATCTGTCTCGTAATGTTGATTAAAAGGTATGAAAAACCTATGTCCCGCAATAGACCATTACGGATTTATTATGGCCTTTCTAAGGGATGTAACGTGTCGTTAGTGGCAATTATGAGTCTTTTTTTTTTCCCCATAATGGCTGTTATGACTTTGTAACGTGTAATGGTTGTCATACATGTATTTGGGTCAAGCTGGGTCAGATCAGGTCATGTTAAATACAGAAGAATTCACAGGTTCGGCAACTCTGGTTGGAATTTGAGCTAGGTCACGATGGTCCGACCTGCCTAAAGAAGCAAGTACCATGTGCTGTCTGAGTATTATATAACCCACAAAAGAAGTAAGGGTGTATTGGAGATTTTGAAAATTCTTTGATCTCTTTAACAATTTCCATCTTAAATTTCTCTGTCCATTTCTATCTTTATATGAATTACAACCTGCAGAATTTCAACCATTTTACTTTTGAAACTAATAACTAATTCAATTATAAATAATATTGTTATGTGGGAGACTTTTCACTAAGCTGTACCATGTTAAACTCGTCATGTCTTATTTTGTTTTGGAGTGGCAATGGGCTGGGTGGACTTCTATTATTCGGATGTTTGAGACGGGGCCAATAATGACCTCAGTTACTGGCCCGATCTGACTGTTAAGTGGCTCCTGGCTGATTTAAAGACATTTGATTGCAATTTGGCTCAATACTAGTGTAGTTTAAAATCATTTTAGATTTTTTTTTTTTTCTTCACATGCATTCACGCACCCGATGCACTCATGCATTCAAACCACAATGAGTGCTCGAACCCATGATCTCATGTTGAAACTCTTCTGGGTCTACCACTGAGCCATAGGGTTGCAGGCGAAAAAAAAAAAAGATTAATAAAGAAATTTAACCCTAGATATTAGGGAAGGGTTGGGCCCAACTACCCCTCCAAAAGAAGTAGTGGATTTAGTAAACTCTGTTGGGTCCACTATGAATGTATGCGGCATATCTACGTTGTCCATCCGTTTTTTTCAACTCATTTTAGAGGTCTTGGCTAAGATTGAAACATATCCTAAGCTCAAGTGTACCTACCACAGGAAATAGTGGAGATAATGATGTCCACTGTCGAAACCTTCTTAGGGCCCACAGTGATGTTAATTTGTCATCCAACCTGTTCGTAAGGTAACAAAGACATAGATGAAGGGAAAACAAGAATATCAGCTTGATTCAAAACCTTTTATGGCCCCGTTATGATTTCAACGGAACACTAGGTTACAAAGACATAGATGAAGGGAAAACAAGAATATCAGCTTGATTCAAAACCATAATGGCCCTGTTATGATTTCAATGAAACACTAGGTTACAAAGACATAAACGAAGGGAAAATACGAATATCAGCTTGATTCAAAACCTTTATGGCCCATTATGATTTCAATGGAACACTAGGTTACAAAGACATAGACAAAGGGAAAACACGAATATCAGCTTGATTCAAAACCTTAATGGCCCTGTTATGATTTCAATGGAACACTAGGTTACAAAGACATACACGGAGGGAAAACACAAATATCAGCTTGATTCAAAACCTCAATGGCCCGGTTATGATTTCAATGGAACACTAGGTTACAAAGACATAGGTGAAGGGAAAACACGAATATCAGCTTGATTCAAAACCTTAATGGCCCTGTTATGATTTCAATGGAACACTAGGTTATAAAGACATATATGAAGGGAAAATATGAATATCAGCTTGATTCAAAACCTTTATGGTTTCCCGAATATCAGCTTGATTCAAAACCTTAATGGCCCCCTTATGATTTCAGTGGAACACTAGGTTACATAAACGAAGGGAAAACACGAATACCAGCTTGATTCAAAACCTTAATGGCCCCATTATGATTTCATTAGAACACTAGGTTACAAAGACATAAACGAAGGGAAAACACGAATATCTGCTTGATTCAAAACCATTATGACCCGTTATGATTTTAATGGAAAGTGTTCGATTCACACGGTCTCCTTTGGTGTGGGCCACTTGAGTTTTGAATGTACTTAGATGGGCTCATACCCTAAAATAAGCTGCTAAAACGGATAGACGGGATGGATATGACACGTAACTTATGGTGGGCCCCACATAATTTACTCGGTACGCTCTAGGGTACTAGCGTACTGAGTTACTCAGTACGCCAATCCGGATTTCCTTGGGGCAGCACTGCAAGAGGCAGGTTAGCTGTCAGTCTTTATTATACGTGAGGTGGACTCTATTGCATGAGTGATGCAAGCCTTCTGAGCAGTGCCCTTCCAAATGTACTGTTAAACATAAACATCAACTGCCCAAAAGTGAAGATAATTGATAGGTAGGATCATCTTATGGTCACAAACTTCCCAACATCGCTGTCCATTACTGAGACCCACCAGATCGTGATCCTGTCCAGACCCACCAGATCGTGATCCTGTCCACGTTTTATGAGGAATAGACACGTGGATTCCCTTAATCCACGAAGCAAAAGATCTTTTCAATGGTTCTCAGCAAACTGCGCCACCTCATGCACGTCCATGAATGATGTTCAACCACTTGTGTCCACGTGTCCTCATAGGAATGCTAGGAGCCGTTGAAGAGTCACTTTGGTTCATTGATTGATGGCCCCACGTGTCTACTCCTCACACCACAAATCTACCCAACTGGTGTTACCATTTCTTGCTTGCTTTGACTCACTCCTGGTTTTAAGCCACATTGGTTGGAAAGATAGGGCAACATGTGAATACTCACAACAGTGCCATTACGTGACCACTTCTCTTAAGACATTAATCTTTGACAACATGTGATATCATGGCACATCGGGATAAGATCCAAACCGTTCATTAGGTGGACCTCACATCTTAAACACTGAATAAAAGATAGGCCAGTCAATTGATTGTGTGGCTATCAATCAATGAACCAAAGTGACTCAGCATCTTAAAATTAGAGGTGGGCATCGAGTCGAGTCAAACCAGATTAGGTCCAACTCGACTTGATCCGGCTTTAGCAAGTACCTAACCCGAACTTGATCCAATTCGAGATCGAATCCAACAAGGCTAACTCGATCAGAACCGATTCCTTGCTGTCCTAACTCGAACCGAGTCCGACTCGATCAAGAAAATCGAATCGGATCGAGTTGAGTCTGTCTGGTTTATTCGAACTGGGCTGAGTCAAGTTAAGCCAAATACTCTAGTGATAGGAAGGAAACATGAAAGAAATCGGGAGAGAAAAAATGAGACAAAGAATAAGAAAAAGGTGGGAAGAAGAGGAAGTCGGCTCGGACTGTGGTGCTGTACCACGAGAGGTCGTCCGCCAAACCTGAGTCAGCAACCCAAACTCTCCTCTCACACCGGGTAGGACTTCAAAACCATGCCAAGCCCTATTTGTTAGTCGTGCTTCAACTAGCAGGGCGTGAAGGATAATATGGTTGCAGTTGTTACACGCTACAAAGGTTCATTTGGCGGCGTCGGCTTGGGTAGGGTTAGAGTTCGGGTAGAAGAAGGGTAAAGGTTTAAAAATAAAATAAAATCTGATTTTATACTACCCCATTCTAATCCTAATTAGATCAAGTTATTACATGACCCAAACTCAACTTGGTTTAACGTCAGATCCAAGTGGGCCCAGTCGATCCAACCCGAACCGAAAGCCGGTTCGGATTGAATCGGATCCGGCCGGTTCAGTTGAGTCAGATCTAATGAGTCGGATCGGATCTTGCCTACCTCTACTTACACAAGTGTGGATTTTAGAGAAAAAGGTACAATAATTTATCTAAACTGTCCAATTTGTGGGCCCCACTTTTAATTGCATGTATTATAGAAAAAAAAATGCTTTAATCATCAGTCTGGCAGGAATGTCTATCATGTGGGCCCCTCTCTGAAAGTACCTTCTAAGGATCTCTTAGATTTGATCATGCTTCCCACACGATCAATTGTTAGGAAAATGGACGTACGGTCCATATTTACTATTGAAAATGGGTCTAACAGTTAATCTACACCGTCTATGTTGGCCCCATTTGTGATTGCATGTGATCCTTAATAATCGTCTTGAACAGACCATCGTGACCATTCAACCAACTTCTAGGAAAATTGATGGTTGACCCGTTTTGGAAGATGGGTCTGATCATCAATCTAGGCCATCCAACATGCGGGCCCCACTTTGATTGCATTTTTTTTCTAAGTATGGCTTCAATAGGACCATACTAACATTTGATTAATTGATAGGGACATGGACGATACATGTTGATCGTATCTGGACCATCCGTCATCTGGGCTCCACTTTTGATTGCATGTGATCTTCAACAATCTCTTTGATTCGGAGTAATCTATCCGTCCGATCAGTTACTAGGGATAATGAATAGTTCAAATTGAGTGTAAGAAAATGGATACAATCATCAATCTAGACCGTCGATCATGTGAGCTATGCTTTTGATCACATATGTTCTTTAAGAACCACTTTGATCATACCATCCTAGCCATTGGAAAAAATGCTGGGAAAATGTGTAAAACCAAAGATCCAGACCTTCCATCACGTAGGCTCCACTTTGACTGCATTTCTTTCTCAAGAATCACTTTATTCCGTCCATCCTATCATCCCATAAATTGTAAGGAAAATTGACGGTCCAAAATTGTTATAGGAAAATGAGTCTAATCATCAATCAAGATCATCCATGATCTAGTCCACTTTCGATTGCATGAGTTCTTCATCTCCTAACCATTGGATCAACGGTTAGGAACTGGTCGGTTCACATCGTTTGTAGATAAATGGGTATGATCATGAATCTAGACCGCCAATCAAGTTGGACCCACCTTTTGATTACGTGTGTTTCTCAAGAATCACTTTGATCAGATCATCCTAACCATCCAATCAAATGTTAGGGAAATTAGTGGTACCTATTGTTCGGAAGAAAATGGGTATGATAATCAATTTGGACCATCCATCGTGTGGGTCCCCCTTTTCATCGCATGTGCTTCTGGATAATTGCTTTCTTAAACATCCTAACCGGATCCGATCAATTACCAGTGCTTGTTTTGAGGTAACCACACATGATATTAGTGAGGGATGCAGCAGCAGTTGAAACACTCACTACGAGACTACACAGATACTCTCTTGCAAATCCTTTCATCCCACCAAACGGTTTGCATTGATAAGGTTTGGAGACGTCAAAGGGTAGGTATCAACAATTCAAAATTCAAACTTTCAAAAGTCCATTTTATTGGTGGCGTTCTTAATTATCGTGCATGTTAGAATTGATAAAGTGGTTACATTCAAAAGTATATAATTAGATTTTAATAAGAGTACCGGTCACTAACTCAATCACTTGCAGAATTTGATAATAATAAGGTGACAAATGAAAAGTAAGTCAAACAAAAGTCAAAACTCACAATTAATCATTAGCTAGGAGCAACTCAAGAATGCATACTTTCTTGATTTTGAATAAAGAAGAAATTCAGTATATGAGAGGAAACTTGAATTACAACTATACATTGTATATAAAAATTACTGTTACTTGGTTAAGGTATGAGCTCAAAAATGAGATAGATCCCATGCTTAACTGGATCACACCACAGATTACTCCTGCAATGGATCTACCTCATGTATAAGCTCATACCCTAAAATGATATTAGAAAAGGGATGAATGACATGGATAAACAGATACTTTATGGTGACCCCCACACAGATCCCAGTTAGTGGCTAGAGACGGGCGAGGGCAGGATGCATGCAGCTTCTAAGATTAAGCCTGTTTGTTTATCTTTCTATATAAATACATTATAAATAAATAAAAATGATTAACTCTCACCAACAATTCAAAGATAAAGAAATAGGCTATTAATTATGCCTCGAAAACCTGTGCCATAAATTCATTGAAATTGGATGGGAATTGTGCCTATAAAATATGTGGGGCTGGCCATTATGTATATCTCATCCATGCTGTGTCCATCCATTTTACCAGCTCATTTTAGTATATGAGCCAAAAAATGAGGGAGATGCAAATCTAAAGTAAGCCACACCACAGGAAACATAGGGTTTAATGTCGTCCAGTGTCAAAAGTTGAAATGAGCCTAGAGTTCATAAGGACGTCTATTTATCATCCAACCCGTTCACAAGGTGTGTGTACGTGCGAAAAAAATAAATTATTCGTAAGGTCGTAAGGTCACACGGATATGGATGGAGGGCAAATACAAATATAAATTTTATCCAAAACTTCCATGGGCTGTAAGAAGTTTTCAACTCACAATTCCTCCTATTTCCTGCAGTGGGGTCCACTTTAGCTTCGGTTATGTCTCACTTTTGAGCTCATGCCTAAAAGTGAGTAGGTAAAACAGATAAATAACATGGATCATATACATACATAACAGTGGGCCCTATACATTTTTTTAGTAATATCATGTTTACTTTTCCCAAAGTTCCAAACATGCCTAGCTCTCAATATCAAGTGAATTACGGGCCAAAATAATAAATTATTCATTTAGATTAAATTTATATTATAAAAGAAAAGACAAAACAGGCCTCCAAAGTACAAATCGACATGTGCACATCCCAATATTCTCCTTGGATCCTAAAACTGATGCCGACCCAAAGATCAAGAGGGCCACACCACATGCTACATTTGAGACAATGATGCCCACCGTTAAAAACTTACAATATTATTTGGGCTACTGCCTTTTGTATACACTATCGGACCCATTCACAAGATGTGCCTGACCAGGTATAATGGATGCAAAGAAGTTCAAGCCATTAAATAACACTTTTGATCTCCAGCCCTTGATTTCATAGGTTTTTAGGCATGATTTAATAATTTCACATGATGTGGTCCAGCACTTTGATGTATGTGTTTGTATATCTATGTTGTTCATCCGTTTTTATATCTCATTTTAAGGCATGGGCCCAAAATGAAGCTGATCCAGGTGGACCATACTATAGGAAATAGTGGTGAATGACTGTTAAAAACTTTTTGTGGGCTGTAAAAGGTGTGGATGAGGATGATATTTTTGTTCTTCATTCATCCGGGCTGGTCTTAGGTTGGATGGCAAATAAACCTCAAATGTTGACCTTGGAAGTTTTTAATGGTGGGTGTTTGATGACGGTTGAGGGTCGAATATTGCATATCAGACCCAGTTATTACCTAGATTTATAAACATGGTACTGTTGAATAACCCATTTTAATCATGTTTGTGTTGCAAGGTGGAATTGCGAGCTGAAACTGGATCGGGATGCTAAAAGTACGGATTTAACGTTCAGAATGTACCAAGGCAAGGGACGGACTCCAGGGGACCAAGATCAACGGAATTACACGCCAGGGATCCGCGAAAATTGAGAAACTGAAGCTCAAGCGGCCTGAAAGTCAGCCAGAATGCAAGATCACTAGGTTTCCATCATCTGTTTGGCTCCAAACTTTATACATGGCTCGAGGACCAAAAACTAACTGTACACGTCAAATTTCAGCCATTGGATCCTCGTGAAAGTGGCTGAACTAACAGATTAGCCCATAAAACCCTGATTTGGGGCCCATCCGCTGTCCGAATACTCTTTAACTTCGGTCCCCACGGCTCAAATGAAATGGGGAACAAGATAGATGGTGTGGATTTCTCATAATCATCATAAAGTGTATATAGTACACTTTTTGTACTAAGACGTGCATGGCAACACAGGGACCGTCTCTTCTTCAAAAAAAAAACTCAAAATTAGCCAGCGTCTTCCATGCCGACCGACGGTTGATCCTTGTGGGCCCCACTCATCATCCGTTTAGATGATCTGAACTGCTAAAGTATCTCAGGAGGCAGCCAAGACCAACGCCTAGGTTTCCTTTTTCCACCATGCAAGCGTACGCATGTTCCCAACTGTCAATCGCAGAATGGACGGGGGAATAGAAAACAACGTGGGCCACACCGATTCTAATAAAAAACTAGCCATTTCCAATTAGTTTTTCGAGTAGATTTCAATGATCGGTGTGGATTTTTTAACTGACATCAATCGTGGGTCCATTGAACATTACAGCGCTAAAACGCGCAGGCTCTGTTAGCCTGCGGGCGAATCCTGTGGGCCACCATCACGGTCCATATGATGAATCTGGACCGTCTATTAGATTCCTACGGCCCATGTTACCATCATCTAGGTGACGAAATTTTAAGAGGCAGCAGAGATATGTTTTTAACCGTGTAAATGGAAGATGGACGGCGGAATGAAGATCTCATGGGCCATCACGGTTTGGATCCAAAGCCGAGCAAGTCAGGGTAGTTCTTCGTCCTGAAGCCAATGGACGGAGTAGATCTCTTCTTTGGCGTCAAGAATAGGTTTTACCAAGAATAAACGTAAGATTGATTTCCGCACAGTCCTGCGTATTCTGGAGTCCGGTTCTGTGGCAGACGAGCTGCCAGTACTTCTTTTCACCAACTTTCCTACGATTATAAAGGGGAGGAGCAGCCTTGGAAGGAGGGTGGAAGCTTGGCGTGGGCAGCCGTGGAGGCCAAAGGAAAGGAGGAAGACAGGAAGGAGAGGAGCTGCACGTGAACGAGGCTTGGGGCCGAAAATTGGAAGGAGAGTTGGGGCTTGGCCTGACGGATGGAGAGCTGCACATGAGCAACGTTGGCAGGCTTGGTTTTCTCTTTTTCTTTTCTTTTTCTTCTCTTGTTTATGTTGGATTCAGCCTAAGCATGTCCATTCTTGGCTGAACCTCTTATCTAGGGCTAAGAGGTGAAGCCTGTAGCGAGATGGGAGATACTATTTCATGCGTTTAACTTAAATTTCTGAACTGAATTTAATTTTAAGTGATTATTAAAGGAATATTTTCTTAGTCTTTAATGGTCTGTTGTGACTGAAATTACAATGGGTTTGCAATGGCTTTGAATATTTCTTTTTCCCTTTTGATGTTTATGACGTCAGGAGGCCCTGTTGTTCACCATCGTCTCCTGGGCATGGTTGGATGATGGTACCCTTCCTGACCTTCATAGCATGTTGATTGGTTGGTGATTAGTTTAATTCTGTTGTTAACTTTGTCTCTTGGGTATGGTTTAGTGATGGAATCCAATCTAATTCATATACCTTTAATCTCTTTAAAATTATATCAGAAGAAGTTCAGTTTAATTTTCATGATTTTTGAAGCAGGCATAAGATCTCCCTGATCTCTACAAGTGGATCCTCTGAATCCCTAGTTTCCTTCCTCTGAATTTCTTAAAGTTTTAGATAATTATTTCACAATTTTTCCTTGAATTCTATTTGGTTTAGATCACATCTTAGCCTGGTTCTAGTTCTACTTGGTTTCAGATAACGTACAGGTATCAGTCCCTGTGGATTCGACTTCGGTCTTACCAAGTTTATTACTACATCACAACCCTATACTTGGGGAGTGAACAAGTTTTTGGCGCCGTTGCCGGGGACTGACGGTTGCGATTTTCTGAAATTAATAGGTTTAAGAATTAGTTTAATATTAGAATTTGACTAACTTTAGTTTTAGATTTTTAATTGATTTCTAGAACTAACTTGTTTTCATGTTTTGTAGGATCCTGAAATAACTTCTAAATTGGTAATCCCTTTCTAATTCCTCTACTTTTTCTATTTTTAGAATTAGGGTTTGAGTTTGGAAATTTTCTATTTTCTAGTATTTTTCTATTTTTATGAACTAGTTTATTTTTAGAAACTTTCATCTTTTGTTTTTAGAAACTAGGTTAATTATTTTCCTTTTTAGAAATTCTTTCTAATTTTAGAAACTAACTTAGCTTCTAGGTTTAGGGAATTTTCCTTTTTAGAAACTAACTTTCTATTGTTTTCTTTTACAGGATCTTAACATAGGAACTTCTCATTTGGTACATTCTTTCTAACTTCTCTTCCTCTTACTTTACACATTGTTGTAGGATCTTTTCTTCTGTTTTTCTTAGGATTAAATTCAGATTAAGAGTTTCATCATGTATATGCACGAGTGGGAACGTTAGTATGCTGAGAAGAATAACCTATTTTGGGATGATGAAGATATAAATCAACCCATGTCTCATAACTTTTCTGCAACTATCAGTGAGAACCGATCAGAATATAAAGATCCACCGGCTAAGAAGTCCTTACGTGATTATATGCAGGAGAACAATTACACCCTACGGATTAACAAAACAGTACGTAAGTATTGGGGTTATCATAATTATGGTTGTGAAAATTATTATCACCCATCTGATAAAAAGAAAACAATGCGTGATTATATCATGAGTGATAATAAGTATTACCAACCAGCAGATTCTCCCACCTATGATCAGTATGACTATAACCGGTGGGAACATCAAAATTGGGTAAATGAACCATCAAACTGTTATAATAATTCTCTTGGATCCCATACCTTTGAAATCCAACCAGAAACGACCCAAGAGGATTCGCTTCAACATGACATGGCTTGTCTTGCGGAAATTAGAAAAGCAATGGAAACAGTCACTTCGCGCCTCGAAAGGATAGAGGAAGCTTTCTCATCCCAACCACAACCCAATCCAAAAATACAATGTGAGGAAAGTGATCCTCACTCACTTTTGAAGGGATCTGGAATTTGGAATGAGGAGTTAGATTCCATTAATGAGCATGCGGTTCAATCTCCTGATGAGAAGATCTCGATGACTTTTCAAAAGGAATGGTGAAGATACATGGGTGTCTTTTAAATATAGTGATGATGACACACCTTTCTTACATGACACACAGGATTTCAATGATGAGGTAAAGGTTAGTTTATTTGAACCTCAACCGAATTTAGGAATAGAATGTGAGGAAGGCGATCCCATTCCAAATGTGTACTGCACTGAACTAGAATATGATGAATATTGGGACGGCGATCCTGAATGTGTAGCCACAGTTCCCCTGAAATCTATCTCAAGTTTGGTCCAGGTCAATGATCAAGATATCCACAAAGTGGTCGGTCATAATGAGTCACTCCCCTTACCTGACATGTCTGATTTAAAGGTGGAGGATGAGCTCCTTACAACTGACCCTTCTAACTCTTGTGAAACATGTTTGGACCACGCCTCTGAATCGAATGACGATGTGATTCAGGAGAAGGACAAGTTGCTCGCTACGACCCTGGAATTTGAAACCACTCAATTGAGGCCACCATCTGAGCTGTACACGTTTAACAATTCAACGCCTCAATTGAGTAGTCTCAATGAACAAAGTGATCACATTGATGCTTACCCTATTGAGTTTTAATCTGTCTGTGCAGGACTGGAGGAAGAAAGCGTACATCTGGCTACTTTCAAGGATATGGTTTCCTTAGGCAGATCATCGCGAGCTACAATGGGAAAAATAAGTCACACTCAGCTGAACTTCCCAACTCTTTGGATGATTGCTTGACATACTTTGCAGATTCAAACGATCTCATGTCAAAGGATAAAGTGGATGCCTTGCAAGACGACATCTCGGTAGTCATCACTGACCGAGAGAACCCTTATTCTGAAGCCCCTTCTTCCCCTATCTTAAACGTCTACCAGTAAAGGAAGAGGAGTTGAAAATTGAGCCGAAGTTTGAAACTTCGGAATGTGTTGAGACTACATCACTTTTTAAGAAGTTTTCTAAACTTTATTTACTTGTAGTCTTTGATTCACCATGGGATACTAACGTTGAAACTTCTTCTGTCACAGGTGAATCGTATATACTCTGGATACCTCAAGCAATTCAATGGAAAATTTCTTATGAGGTACATAAGTTTCTCTGGAAAGTCATGCTCCAGAGCGTCCAAGCCTATTGCAAAAAGGGCTTTTGAATGATCCTGTTGAGGAACTTACTAAGAAACTTATCAAGATATTGGCCGGAAGAGGAACCTTGCAGTATGATCGAGTAGTTTTTTCCTGCTTTCATAGAAATAGGCTAGTTTGTTTTATACTGCTTTAGGATAGATGATAAACTTAGCTCTCCTAGGAGCCAACCCAGCTTTTCATTCCATTTCATTTTCCTAGTTAGTTAGTTCAATGTTTGTGGGTAACATTGCTGCAAACCCTCACGAGACTACAACTCGTCCACTAGGGGCAACCTAGGGGTTTAAAGGCTTGTTGCATACGCTAAATGCAATCGAGAGCACCTACGAAAGTGGTATAGGTAGGATTTTATTTTTGTTATTTTATTTTACTTCTGTTGGTTTTTCTTTTGTGCTGACCCGCTCTTACGTAGATATCTTTGGAAAGCCTCTTGATTCTTTCATCCAGGTAATATCTTTCCGTCACTCCTCTTATATTTTCGTTGTCTCATGTGCATTGCATGCTTATTTCTTTTACATTGAGGACAATGTAGATTTTAGGTTGGGGGTGGGAAATTAGGTTTCCTAATCAGCGTTTTCTTGGTCTTGAGCAAAAATTGTGAAAATTTTTAAAATTTTTTTTAGACTTTCTTGTGAATTCGAAGGGATTTTGACAGTCATCTAGGGCACTTGGAATTTCAAGATACATGATGTTGGAAATTTAAGACGTTTGGATTCAGTATCTATTGGATTGCATAATTAAGTTTGAATTGTTAATCTAAAATTAGAAGTTGTACACTTTGATTGAGTTATGATCTCACATGTCACATCTCGCTTTCACATTAAGGTCTCAGTTTGATATTGAAGGATTTACTTGGTACTCACTAAGCATGAAGGAACCGGCCTGAGAAAATTGAAAGGATTGGGTGAATAATCTTTACTATGGGTTTGCTCCCTATAGGTGAAGATTTGATTTCCCAAAATAGCCGACGGAAAGGGGTGGGCAATGGTCTTCATCATAGGTTTGCTCCCTATAGGTGAAGATTTGATTCCTCCCCTTAGCGGTATTTTAATGAGGAAAAAAAATATATCAAAGGTCGATTAATGAAAAGATGATCCGTGAGGAAAGTTTTAGTTATTATGAACTATCTTAGTGTTTACCGATAATATCATGAAATTAAGAAGTGAACCTTAATGATAAGCCGAGATTACACGATACACCCATGGAACTCAATATTTAGAATTGTTCTAATTAATGGATTAATATTTGGGCTTGATTATGAAGTTTACCGTGAGCTTGATTTCAGGAGAAAGTAATGCCAACATTCATGAATCTTAGAATTTGAGTATCTGAATTGTTTTTCATAAATCTCTTGAGTTTGTAGAAATTGTCCTGTAATTCTCAATTTATTTTTCGAATACTTTGCTTGGGACTAGCAAGATGCTGGTTGGGGGTTATCTTGAGGGTCGAATATTGCATATCAGACCCAGTTATTGCCTGGATTTATAAACATGGTACCGTTGAATAGCCCATTTTAATTATGTTTGTGTTGCAAGGTGGAATTGCGAGTTAAGACTGGATCGGGATGCTAAAAGTACGGATTTAACGTTCAGAATGCACCAAGGCAAGGGATGGACTCCAGGGGACCAAGATCAACGGAATTACACGCCAGGGATCCGCGAAAATTGAGAAACTGAAGCTCAAGCGGCCTGAAAGTCAGCCAGAATGCAAGATCACTATGTTTCCATCATCTGTTTGGCTCCAAACTTTATACATGGCTCGAGGACCAAAAACTAACCATACACGTCAAATTTCAGCCATTGGATCCTCGTGAAAGTGGCTGAACTAACAGATCAGCCCATGAAACCCTGATTTGGGGCCCACCCGCTGTCCGGATACTCTTTAACTTCGGTCCCCACGGCTCAAATGAAATGGGGAACAAGATAGATGGTGTGGATTTCTCATAATCATCATAAAGTGTATATAGTACACTTTTTGCACTAAGACGTGCATGGCAACACAGGGACCGTCTCTTCTTCAAAAAAAAAACTCAAAATTAGCCAGCGTCATCCACGCCGACCGACGGTTGATCCTTGTGGGCCCCACTCATCATCCGTTTAGATGATCTAAACCGTTAAAGTGTTTCAGGAGGCGACCAAGACCAACGCCTAGGTTTCCTTTTTCCACCATGCAAGCGTACGCATGTTCCCAACCGTCAATCGCAGAATGGATGGGGGAATAGAAAACGACGTGGGCCACACCGATTCTAATAAAAAACTAGCCATTTCCAATTAGTTTTTTGAGTAGATTTCAATGATCGGTGTGGATTTTTTAACTGACATCAATCATGGGTCCATTGAACATCACAGCGCTAAAACGCGCAGGCTCTGTTAGCCTGCGGGCGAATCCTGTGGGCCACCATCACGGTCCATATGATGAATCTGGACCATCTATTAGATTCCTACGGCCCATGTTACCATCATCTAGGTGACGAAATTTTAAGAGGGAGCAGAGATATGTTTTTAACCGTGTAAATGGAAGATGGACGGCGGAATGAAGATCTCATGGGCCATCACGGTTTGGATCCAAAGCCGAGCAAGTCAGGGTAGTTCTTCGTCCTGAAGCCAATGGACGGAGTAGATCTCTTCTTTGGCGTCAAGAATAGGTTTTACCAAGAATAAACGTAAGATTGATTTCCGCACAGTCTTGCGTATTCTGGAGTCCGGTTCTGTTGCGGACGAGCTGCCAGTACTTCTTTTCACCAACTTTCCTACGATTATAAAGGGGAGGAGCAGCCTTGGAAGGAAGGGGAAGCTTGGCGTGGGCAGCCGTGGAGGCCAAAGGAAAGGAGGAAGACAGGAAGGAGAGGAGCTGCATGTGAACGAGGCTTGGGGCCGAAAATTGGAAGGAGAGTTGGGGCTTGGCCTGACGGATGGAGAGCTGCACATGAGCAACGTTGGCAGGCTTGGTTTTCTCTTTTTCTTTTCTTTTTCTTTTCTTGTTTATGTTGGATTTAGCCTAAGCATGTCCATTCTTGGCTGAACCTCTTAGCTAGGGCTAAGAGGTGAAGCTTGTAGCGAGATGGGAGATACTATTTCATGCGTTTAACTTAAATTTCTGAACTGAATTTTATTTTAAGTGATTATTAAAGAAATATTTTCTTAGTCTTTAATGGTCTGTTGTGACTAAACTTACAATGGGTTTGCAATGGCTTTAAATATTTCTTTTCCCCTTTTGATGTTTATGACGTCAGGAGGCCCTGTTGTTCACCATCGTCTCCTGGGCATGGTTGGATGATGGTACCCTTCCTAACCTTCATAGCATGTTGATTGGTTGGTGATTAGTTTAATTCTGTTGTTAACTTTGTCTCCTGGGTATGGTTTGGTGATGGAATCCATTCTAATTCATATACCTTTCATCTCTTTAAAATTATATCAGAAGAAGTTCAGTTTAATTTTCATGATTTTTGAAGCAGGCATAAGATCTCCCTGATCTCTACAAGTGGATCCTCTGAATCCCTAGTTTCCTTCCTCTGAATTCCTTAAAGTTTTAGATAATTATTCCACAATTATTCCTTGAATTCTATTTGGTTTAGATCACATCTTAGCCTAGTTCTAGTTCTACTTGGTTTCAGATAACGTACAGGTATCAGTCCCTGTGGATTCGACCTCGGTCTTACCGAGTTTATTACTACATCACAACCCTATACTTGGGGAGTGAACAACGACTACTGTTTCCTGTGGTGTGGTCCACTGGGATTTTTATCTGCTTCATTTTTTGGGCTTCTGCATGAACCGGAAAAACGGATGGCCCAGGTGGATATACACTACATGCGCATCGAGGTGGGTCCCACGTTTAGGGACTTAAGTTGTTACACCGGACTCAACTAATCCGCGATTCATTGAAATCCCATGCATCGATTTCTATGTTAAGATTAGGGGTGTACACGAACTGAGCTAGCTCGGTTAGCTTTTTCGACTCGACTCGAAAAAGCTCAATTCGACTCAGTTCGAAGCTAAGTTCGAGCCGAGTCGAGCTGATTTTTTGAGCTCGAAAATGAGTTCAAGCTGAGTTTGAGCTGGCCCCAGCTCGACTCGACTTGGATCGAACCCAGCTCGAATCCAACTCGGATCGAACCAGTTTAGTGACTTGGTTACTTTGATATTGATGTTGCTTACCAAGTGTTTGATGAAATGACTTAATGAAGTGTGGCTGGTGGCAAGGAAGGTATGTATATGAAACCAACACCCTTTTTTTTTTCATGATTTTATGTTGCTTAGAAGTTGTTTGATATAATACCTGTAAAACCATCGTTGCTATCAGTGAGATTTTGAAGTTGCAGTTTAGGTGTTTGTGAAAATGCCTCAATGGCAAACTTGGCTCGAACTCGGCTCGAGCTGCTGACCAAATCGAGCCAAGCTGGCCAATCAGGCTCGAGGACTGAGCCGAGCTGAGTTCGAGCTGAGGTCAGCTAGTGGCCGAGCCGTGTTGAGCTAGCCTCAGCTCCACTCGGTTCGACTCGATGTACACCCCTAGTTAATATGATTAGTATTAACAGTTGTATGGGATTTGACTTCCCAAACATGTCATGTCTGCATGACATTCGAGCTGTCCAGACCATAAAAGGTACCCACTGGGACAATTAGGCTGATCCACTCATCAGGTGGGCTACACTCTAGAAAACATTGGACCACTGTCGTTGGTTTGAGTCAAAGGACACGTGTGGCTCAACTGATGAGTTGATCAGCCTGACCGTCACCTCAAGTGTTCTCTACGGTGGGATGAACATATTGAACGGGTTGGATTGATGTGGACAACACGTTGGTGCTTGTGCGGCGCTGCGTGCGCCGTAACTAAAGTCCAGCTGGTTGGACTTGATACCCAACGCGACGTATGCAATTTAGTAGTTTACAATCATCTGCATACCATCCATTACACTGTTCATGTGAGCGCCACATCCAATCCGTCCAATAGGTTGGTCCACCATGATAATCACTTTTGTAAGAATCAGCCACACTGACTTACCCAATGGACCACACTTCTATTTTGCTATTTTGCTATCATCAATGACTAGAAATTGTTTTCTATGTTGTTTCCCACCTAATGAGTGGATGGGGCTGATTTTTGTTGTAGGTGATAGTCATTGTGGGGCCAATCCACTAGAGGGTGAAAATGTCACATGCACATAAGAGGTTGGAAGTTATCTGCTAGTTGGACCGTAGCTTGTGGTCCAATCGGTTGGGCCTTGGTACCATGTGATCAAGTGTTTTTTTTTTTTTTTTTTCTAAATAGCCCCCTATCTAGAGGTGGGCATGTTGGACCCTATCCGGTGGATCCGACCCGTTCCAAACAGAATCGACGGCCAAGATCGGGCCTGATCGAGTCTGTTCATCTCGATCCAATCATTTTTTGGGTCGGGTTTGGATAATGGTGTATCTGAAAAGATTCGGTCCGATAACCCGAACCGAAATGACCTGTACCGACCTGACCCGACTTGGAGCGGATAGTATAAATACTATTTTTACCCTAGACCCTAACCCACCCAAATTGTTTTTACTTTTTACCCCTCTCCCACCCGAATGAACGCCGCCTGCTCGTGCCCAATCTTCTTCCTCTCCTCTTCTTCTTTGATGTCGACTCTCTCTCTCTCTCTCTCTCTCTCTCTCTCTCTCTCTCTCTCTCTCTCCCCCAATCCTCTTTTTGGCTCAAGATATGTAGAATAGGCTGCAGGTGTAAGGATAAGGAGCTGAGAAGAAGATATTTAAGGAGCGGGATGAATTTCTTTGGGAAGAAGAAGCAATGGGAGTTGCCTTTAATTTCCCAACATCCAAAGCTTCTAATGTTTAGTATGAAGAAGAGGGTGATTCCAAGAACCAGAGTTTGGGAGATTTTAAAATGCAAGGAGTTGGCGGTCAGTTCAAAATCTGTGTGATGTCGTTCGGCAGTGATGGTGATCTTCTATTTACTTTTGCTGTTTCTTATGCTTCTTGTTTTGTAGTCTCTCTCTCTCTCTCTCTCTCTCTCCCGATTAGCAAACCTTTGATGGATCATCCCTCATGATTTGTAGTTATCCGTCTATCGAACGGGATGACTCTGATTTCTTTTCTTTCTCTGGTTATGTTTCCTGTCTGAATCTTGCCCAATTTGATCTGACTTGGTTTTCCTAATCGAGTTAGACTTGGATCAGTTCAGGACAGCAGTGGTTTGGGCCGGTCCGAGTCAGATGACCCAGACCGGTTCGAGTTTGGGTTGGCCCATGTAGAATCTGGACTGAGTCGAGTTGGACTCAATCCGATCCAACTCGGTTCGATGCCCAACTCTACCCCTATCGCTATGTGTTGTGGAAAGAACCTATCCTTTTCAAACTTAAGTTTTTCTAATCTTGAAACTACTTTCATTTTTCAGAGGACAAAAATGCCCCTTTGCATCAATTGTACGACAGGTTCTCATTTTGAAAGAGAGGTTTTTTTTTTTTAAAAAGGGACGTGGGCTCCACTAAAAATAAGGATTCAGCCCATCTCTTGATCGATCTGATTTGTTTAATTTAATTGGATAGTCATGAATTCAAAAGAGAGTTTTATTTTTTTAAATTTTTTTGTTTGAAGTTCTCTGTGGCCCACAACTACATTAATGTTATGCGATAATTCTAAATTGTTTTATCTTTTGTGGTCCATTTGTGATGAGTTTTGCCCTCAAACTTGGGCTAATGACATGAAATTAAAACCCCTTACATGTGGATATGATAGATTTACTTTACAACAATCTAATGGGACCCATATAAGATGTGGATCAGTTTAAAACGTGGGGCTTTTACCGCACGAGGCCATTTGGTAGTTTTTTTTTTCTCTTACTGGGACCACACGAAGCTGAAGCTTCTTCGACAGTTGTTAGTTGTATGGCCGGAGTTCACACTCTTCGAGCAACAACAAAAAACTTTGGTCAAGATCTAGTGAAGTTAAGATCACTCTCTGGCTCATATTTTTTTTTTTTTTTTAAATTTACTTTTTTTGGCCACAACCTCTAAAGTAGAAGCTATTGTGAGAAGAGGTAAGTTTTTTGTGTTTATTTGTTTTCTCTTTATTAATGGCCATGAATGGTGGGAGCTTGTAAAAGAGACAAGGGTGTGGTGGGAGTTTGTGAAGGGGAGGAGGGTGTGGTGGTTCCTTTATAGATGTTGTGGATTTTTCTTATTGTATGAATGGTGGGAGTTTGTAAAATGGAGGAGAGCGTGGGGGTCCCTTTTTTTGTTATATGAATGGTGGGATCATATGGATCGCAAATATTTACTATGGACCCCTGATATTCAATGTGAATCACGGACATCAACAGTGGCCAGTTAATATTCATTGTGGATCATAAATAATATTGATGGACTGTTGTTAATAGCGCCGGTCCATAGTAAATATCAGTGGAATTCACTATGGACTGCTGATATTAACAAAGGATCATTAATATTCACTGTGGACCGCACGTGGATAGTATCAATGACCACTATTAATATCCATAGTTCATAGTGAATATCAGTAGAATTCACTATGGATTGGCGATATTAATAGCAGACTGCTGATATTCACTATGGACCACAGATAATATCAGCAGTCCCTTATTAATATATGCAGTCTACGGTAAATATTAGCGGTCCCCCTATTAATATATGCAGTCCACAGTGAATATCAACAGTGTTCTGTCAATATCGGCAATCCACAGTGAATATCAATGGTCCTTTATAAATATAATTATTTTCTAATATAAAACTTTGTCTTTTATATACTAAATAGTCCTTTTACGAGGCGAGGGAACTTGATCCTTACTTAGACTACCACAAAATGATGGTATTCTGGAAGTGCTCGTCCGTATTTCTTAGTGTTATGAATGATGATTTCAACAACTCCCCTACCAAGAGGGAGATATTTAGAAAAACTTAATTTAGATATCTTTTTTATTTTGATGGAGTTTGGAGGACAAATGGACCTTTAATGAATTGCCTGATATAGAGGCACATATGGGTGACCTCTGCTTTGACTAACATGGCACCATTATTAGGTTTAGAGAGGTAGACTTGGCATTGATCATGGGTGTGAAGTGAGAAATACTAAAAATATCAAATTAGAATGGCAATAGTTCATTACAGAAAAAGAGAGAGTATTAAGAATCATTTACTGAAGGATAAATACCATATTTTGAAGAACGATTTGCTTAAAGAATTTTAAAATCTCCGAAGGATTAACCATCATGGGTATGTCGTGAAGTTGGTGATGCTGTGCATAGAGCATTTACTTCTTAGATCGTCCTTAAAGAACACATGCACAAATAAATATTTAGATTTAGTGAATGATTTTGATGCATTTAATAATCACCCATGATGAATGGTGACATATAATACATTAAAGGAAGAAGCGAATACCGTAATCAAGAAACACCTTTCGAACTCTTATGACTTTCGTAGATGCTCATATGCTTTGCAGGTAAATGACAATTTCCCTTGAGTTTCATAAACTATTATGCTACTATTATTTGTCATATTTTAATATTTCTTATTTTCATCATTTAATAAGTTTGGGGTTATTTGATTTTTCCCGCCATATGTGGCCTGAATGGGTTTTCCATTTGACATAGTTTGATCAGAATTCCTCGAATTCTGAATTGGAAGCTGATTATGGTTGTAAAATACTAGCGTACATCTAAATTTTTTAGGAATGTGTGGATAAGCTGAATTATAATTTCAAACATGGTTTGTTCATTTCGTATTATCATGATAAGTGTTTTTGACATTACATATGTGTTGTTGCAGCTTATGATTACTGGCGAACTCCTCCCCATGGCAAATGAGGAAAAACAGTTATTATTGAACAAGTTCGTAAACTTCTTCAGGGAAGGAAAGATAGGAGGAGGAAGGAGAAGATGGATCCAGTAAAGGTGATACAAAAAGAAAATTTGGAGAAGAGAGGATTTGTGAAGGAAATGAGGAGTAAGAGGAAGATGGATGCTGAGATGGAGACGAGGGAGGAGAGTAGGGCAAAGAAGAAGGAGATTGTGGACAAAGAGATCCTCTCAAGTGCCATGACATCGTCGCCGTATCTGATAATGTAACACCCGATCCAATCAGAACAGTGTCCTGAGGCATCACGTGTGAATTGTCGCAGGACCGTACGATCCAATCGCACGTGCGGGCTTACCACAAATAAATTAACCCAGATTAAGCCAATAATGTGATCAAGTCTGATTATGTTCGGGCCGAACGCGAGCCGTAGAGCCGGTCTGCCCATCTGTACTTAGTGACTATCTGTACGAGCCGTGTATTGCCTAAGGAGGGGTAGAAAAATTTGAAACTTTGGGAGACCATGGGCCTCACTAGGTTTGTAGTTCATCAAGGACAATAGACTCAGACGACGCCTGGAAATAGATGATTTACGTCGTCTAGTCGGCACTTGTAAAGTGCACCTCGCCCTAGCTTTGGCCCAAATTCTAAAATTTTAAAGCAAATGGCCCCACCACGCCCTAGCTTTGGACAGTGAATTGGGACATTTCAGCTGTCAGATTTCATCCAAATTTGTACTAAAGGTTGAAGATATTTCCCTACACTCATTCACCAGATCTCACCCTTGATCAAGGAATGGTGATCGTTGATCGCAAATCGGATCCTTGTAGTAAATCCTCGCATATATTTGCCATTAAACCTTGGATAGCCTCTCATCAGACCATGGGGCACCCATTTTATAATTCAGATGGTCTAGGGGGCCATCAGGGCAGCCCCGAAAGCCATAAGTGGGCCCCAAAGGGCCATTTGATGGAATAAGTGGCACCTAGGGCCAACTGATCTAAGTTGCATAGTATAAAACCCTTTAAGCCCTATTTCCCTCACTCTCACAGCAAAATTCCAGCAGCTGATAGGGAGAGGAAAGAGAGAGAGAGAGAGAGAGAGAGAGAGAGAGAGAGAGGGTGTAAGTGCCAGGGGAGCTAGGAAATTGGAATTTTCGCACTCCTACCTCCGACATTCACCAGAAACCTCAGCCCTACCGCTGTAGAGATGAGGTGTGGCAGATCTAAGATAAAAAATTCGAGCTCTGCTTCATTTTTCTTAGCCAGGGCCGCGTGCATGCATCCTGACATGCAATTCATGTGGCATAGGGCCCCGACATGTCAAACTTGCGGACCCGACGCCACTAAAGCGACTACAAGAATCTTCGATTGACGATAGGTGCAGACCACTGCCTCTAGTTGTCCTGTTATCATGCCTAGAGTGAATTTTAGTGATTTTGTATGGAAATTTGCTTGCATGTTTCTATTTTATTATGAAATTGCTGATTTAGAATTCATGTCTGGAATTTCCCTAAATTAGGAAAGGAATTTTAATTCTAAGTTCCCTAATGTATGCATTGTTAAATTGTCTGTCAAATTATGAAGTTGCATGTGCATTATCCCCAATTTTGCTGATTTCGTAAGTTAGATCCTGTTGCATGCAACTTACATGTGTAGATTGATGTATTGCTGTTTGTACTATTGAATTGCTGAAATTGTGGAACTCCTAGTTAGGAATGTCCTTGAATTTTCTAAATTAACATTATGGACTAGTACACATGCCTCTCATAGATTTGAAATGGGGGAATTCATTACCCACACCCCACCACGTAGGATTAATTCTCCCTATAGCTAGCTGTGGTGTTCATTCCCGCACTGCGATCCCTTGAAACTTAAACCCATGTACATGTATAATTAGGGATTCCCCAAATTATACACAGTGATGTCTTGTGCTCCGAATACGAATGTGGACTATAATTACACTTGCCTGATTCCCCTCACAACTATGAGTAGATCGGCTTCTACTTGTTAGTTTTGTATTTACACATTGCGCCATTTTCAAATTGGCCAGCCAACCGAAATTTTCTTGGGCAGCCCTTCTGTTGGGTCAGCCCATGGGCAAGTTTGGCTTAACTAGCCAAATTGCGAGTTGTAGGTTGTAGTTGGATTACGCGAGATGTTGCTTTCAAGCCATTCAGCCCGTGGTTCGTCTCGTGAGGACAAATTGGCTACTGATTGGCCATCCTTGTGTGTTAACCATATTTGTACACGCCTGCTGGAACCTGAGGCACCCTGTACCCGTTGCGCCCATTAACAATAATTAGTTGCGGCCCATAAGACTCATGAGCTGGGATGGTGGTATGGGACACTATGCCCGAACTGTCGGCCTACACTAGGGTGACGAGCCTTCCCGTAGTGACCAGTGAGCAACTAATCTCGTGAGCTGGGGATGGTGTTATGAGACACTATGCTCGAGCTGTTGGCATATACTGGGGTGACGAGCCTCCCTGTAGTAACCACGAATAAGACTTTAATTGTCTTAAACGCCTTCGTATGATTCTAATTATGAGAATGACGAGCCTAAATGGGCCAAGGTTCTCGAGAGCTATATGGCACGACCGCCAAAGCCGCATGATTGAATTAGGGCATTGATCTAGCAGGGTATCTCGGTTTTTCCAAACTGCTGGATGAATGTATATAATTAATCAACTTGGCTAATATTTATATTACATTGCATTGGTTACTTTGGCGATTTGGCAGTCGAGGTCGCACTGAGGGAGTGTTGGTCTTTCACGATCGTTAGATGTTATCGCTCGATGGAGTGTTGTGTTGAGGGCATGCATTATATCATTGAACCATGCATGCATTTGCATTAACCAGAGTATTTAGGATTTTGTGAATGTATGCGTTTCACTAAATTTGTTCTTGTGCATGATAATATATGTAACTTATTGTTAATGGTACCACTGAGTTAACTACCTACTCTTACTTTGGGACGGTGTTTTAAAACACCAACCAGAACCTGTTATAGATACAGGGATGACGGAGCCGGATGTGTTGGAGGGTGCCAGCATGGACGAGGAGGAGGAGTGAATGTATTACCAGACCTTCGACGGATCCTTCTATCTTATGTATGGACGATCGCAGGGCATGGGCCAAGACCCTAGTCATTTTGGGACACTTGTATGGGCGAGACTAGTTCTCTGTCCTGGATTCTTGGGATTGTATTTTGGATATTTTATATATTTAGCGGTACTTGTTACTATTTGTGATTTACTTATGATTCATGGTTTGCTAAACTCTCCATTGCTTATGAAATAATCTAAATGTATTTGAAATCTGAATCCCATTAGGGCACACGTGGCACACAAGAATTCGGGAGCCGAGTTCCTACTCGGCCCTTGAAATTTGGGGTGTTACAGATAATTTGTGGATGAACTGATACATTGCTAAGCGAAGCATAACTAACCTTTATCCTATCCTCATAATCCTTGGGTGCTGTGTTCATAATATTATGCATATTGGATGCGAGCTCATCGTATCTAATTTCATTACTCATAATGACCATCTTAGAATCGCTACCCTTATAAGAGCAATTCTCTCGATCATATACAAGCTTTTCATTATAATAATAACATATAGGCCAGAGAGCCATGATGTACCTGAAATAAAAAAGCTGGAGCTATTAAACTTAGAATAACTGAATAACAATCTAAAACAGATCTCATTTGTCATTTGGAAGGATATAAGTTGTGCATTTCCACTAGGATCACTACAATGGATCATCGATATTTGCTAAAAAATTACACATCGAAGGAATATTCGTTGTGGACCACTGATATTGACAGTAGATCACATACATTCACCTTGAACCACCGACATTCACTATGGTATGTGGATATTGGTTGTGGATCGCGAATATTTACTGTAAATATCGGCGATGCACAATGAATATCATTGGTCCATAGTGGATATCGATGGTCCACTATTAATAGCAGTGGTCCACTGAGAATATCAGCAGCTCATTGTTAATATCAGTAATTTCCAATATATATCAGCGGTCCACTGTGTATATATATCAACAGTCTAAGGTGAATATTAATGGTCCACAATGTATATCAACGGTCCAAGGTGAATATTAGTGGTTCACAACGAATATCAGTGGACCACAGTAAATATCAAACATCCACAATTAATAGCAAAGGTCCTTAGTGAATATCTATCATCCCCAATCCATGTATTCCTGATGTGTATTTTTTTTCAAGATCATCATCAAGCTTAGTACATGAATCTTCATTGTGCATTTCTGATAGGATTTTCATTGGAATGGATCTGTTTTAGTCGATAAAAAACACGTAAAATACATGTTACACTCACCTTTCTGCCGATGTTGCCCAATGAAGGATATGATGGGGGTGGGGCCCATGGAAGAGACAATTGTCATCAGAGAGTACACCTCTTCCCACGAAAAAAAATTGAACAAGACATGGGAAACTCACCAGATTCGAGGGAATGATGCTAGATGCTTGTCGGAGTGGCTCCCACGTGGTGGCATAACGGTCCTAACTACCTTTGAGATTGGTGGTTTCCTCTCTCCAAAATAACTATAAAAAATAAATTCAAATTCTACGAAAATCAGCCTTTTTGTAGTCCATATAGATTTTTGAACTTTAAAAAATAAAATAAAATGGCAGTGCATCTCCTTTGAAATCTGCCAGGACCATTTGGGGGGGGGGGGGGGACCACATAAGAGAAAATAACTCCGAAATAAAATACCATTATCTTTATTGATGGCCATAACAATCTCGGATGAAGATAAAATCAATGCCCTCCAATAATCCAAGAAGCCTTGAATCATATAAATGTATGAGATCCGCCACGGAATGGGCCTTTTTTTTTTTTTTTTTTTTGTGAGATTAATTTTTTTTTTTTTTTTTTTAATAACTTTCAAACCTCTTTTCTCTAGCCATTCAAGTCAACGCAACACGAGGAGTAGCTGGCATAGAAAGACATTTTTATCTTTAAAAAAAAAAAAGATGAAAAAGATGCTATCCAAGACTGCAACAAATTTAAGTTTGTATCGATGGGCTCCAACCACCACCACATCCCCATATATGGCTACTTGGACCAAAAGCCCTGACTTTTGTGTAGCGAGCAATAGCGTGGTGCGATTCTCTATGGCCCTACTATAATGTGTTTTACCCATGTCATCCATTTGTTTTTACAGCTCATTTTAAAATATCAGCCCAAAATTGAAGCATATCCAAAGCTCAGGTGGACCAAGCCATGGGAGGGCATTGATTTAATCATGTCCGAGGGCGATCGCGACCATACCAAGCTCAGGTGGTCATGCAGACCATACCATGCCACTTGTGGAATTTGTAAGTGCCTGCGTATCAAGGATCATCCGCTGCCAGAGTATCAAATAAATCCCCTAGATGACGTGTATCCGTACAAGTTGGATTTCCTCATACCAAGAGCCGACAGGAGGTCGACCCGTTTTCCTGGTCCAGACCAGTCCAATCCGACCAGGCCGGGTCAACCTTGTAAAGCGAACTTTTCGTCCTGTACTTTGGCAGTTTATGTCGTTTGGTGCGTGGGCAATTAGATTAACTAATATGTGGACCTCACTGTCTTTAAGTTACAGACACAGATTTAGATTATTTAAACAACTCTTAACTTTTAATTTATGAACATTAGTTGGTTCAAATTGGACCATTGAAATAATCTCAACCGACCAATAAATAACCACTAATCTTATAGTTAAATGACCAAATTATCATAATTTTTTGGTTAATGATACATCTAAACTGTAAGGTATAATTTGGGCGGTTTGTTTTTTAATAATTTTTATGATATGAGTCTGGATGAATGGTGCAGTGGTAAACGCTCTACATTTCAACATTGAAGTCATGGGTTCAAGTGCCCAGGTGATGCGTGTAAATAAAAGAGAAAAGATAAGAAAAAATAAAAACACTTTTATGCAACCATAAAGCCACACGAGTTTGAGATTTGATCTTTCCATCAAGTGAGCTACATTGTTTAAATTGTGGAAGTATGTATGTGTTGGATAGTCCTGTGGCCACCACTATGATGTAGTGGTTATATCCACAATGTTCGTCCATTCATCTTGTGAGATCATTTTATGGAACGAGATAAGAAGAAAAAGAAAAAGAAAAAAAAAAAAGAGCCTGATTCAAGCTAGAAATAGACCACAACATACAAAGCAATGGGGATTGAATGCCTACCATTGAAAACTTTTTGAGATCCTCTTTAGTATTGGATCAAGCTAATATTTATGTTTTTCTTTCATCCAGGTCTACGTGACCTTATGAGTAGGTTGGATGACAAATAAACATCTGGGCGGGCCTTAAGAAGGTTTCAATGGTGTGTATATTGAAGAATTTACATTCAAATGTATCTAATCACGGTGAGTATTTTATATGCATATCCATGGTTAGAAGTGGATTTATGAGATTGGTATTGCTTATTTACTTTCCATAATGATAATCATTACCCATTTACAACACATTAAAGCTATAGTCACTTAATCCATGAAGGTCGTTAGTCCTTTTGTTTTTTACCCATTTAAAATGCAAAGTTAGAAAATTAGGGGGTGTTTAGAGAAACTCCTTTATCTCAAAGTGGGGCTCAATGGGCAAGATACAACCTTCAACTAAAGGCTATTATGCGGGGTCCACCATCGTATATATGACATCTGATTTCCTTCCTAGAGATGCTTTGATTGATGTTATAGCATTGGAAATAAGGCATATCTAAAACTAAAATAAGGTCATCACACATCTGTAACACTAAATAATGAATGCCACTTGATAAACATTTACAGCTACATGGGTTCACCATCTGTCAATCAAGGGTTTCTAAAAAAAAAGAAAAGGGTTTGATTCCCATATTAGTTTTGAACCATTCAAAAAATGATGGTGACTCTTCAACCATACACATGGCTATAGTTTGTCCAAATAACTGACCCAACTGTGAATATTGGAGTGAAATTGACAATTGCAACTGAAAATTTAATACAAATCACTATTTTAGTTTCAATCATTCATTTGTTATTTGTTAATTGGATGGTCATGATTGCTCTATGGGTGGGTGTGATTTTTGAAAAATGATCCATCTGCAATGGTAAACCCACAATTTGAATAGTTTGGATGCATGGTTGTACATCAGTGCAACAGCTGAGAAGGACAAGTCACTGCAATTTTCAAAATGGTGAGAACGAACACACGACGTTCATAATCATGCTACCAATGTCTTGAAAATGAATGGCTAAAAGAACGATTCACATCATCATCACAGAGATGAGATTTTTAATCTGGTGGGCCACAATATGGAGATCCCAAGGGCCACGATTGGGCAGGTGCCCATGGAAGCTTAGTCTTTCCCTTTCAAAGTAGGCACATTCCAGCCCTTTCCTTTTCAAAGTAGCTATCATGGATGGCCATTACAGAGGGAGCGGATTGCCTGTGACCCCGGGTGACAGAGATGTATCACTGTGCTCGGAGCTGTGGGGCCCATAGAGATGTTCGACGAAAAATCCACTCCTTCCAACTGTTTTGAAAGACAACAAAAAGATATGATTCTAAAAATAAGGCAGATCCAAAACTAAAATGGGCCATTCCACACAAAACAGTGGGGATTGAACGCCTGGCAGTGACAAAAGTTTTGTGTCATGATGATATTTGTTCCTACAGTTTATCTGGATGGTAATCATTCTATGAACGGTTTGGATGGCATATAAACATCATGGTCAGCTCTAGGTAGGTTTCAACGGTGGTCATTAATTACTGTTCCCACTGTTTTGTTGGTATGGCCCACCTGAGTTTTAGATCTGAATGGTTTTTAGCATACTGTCCTATTATGGTCTTTCAAAATAGATGGACAGAGTGGATTTGTCACCAACATCTCTGTGGACCCCACACAGCTTTGCGCCCGGGTCACAGGCTATTATTTTCACTCAACGGTGCATTATTTCTTTTATGATCCATCTACAATATTTTGTTGAAAATTCATTATCATGATGATATTGTGGTAACTTAATTCGGGCTGCTCATTGACAGTATAGTTCAAAAAATGATTGATTAGACAACTCCAATCTCTTATTCATTGACATTTGTTTGTGGGATCTGACTAGTAGTTATTTCACTCAACCGTGCACTAATTTTCTAATGATTCACCTATATATGGTGGGGCCCATTGCAGCAATAGGATGGAGATTTTGAAAATCCAGAAGTATCTTGTTGGAAAATTCATTATCATGATAATATTGTGAGATTTTTTAAATAACTTAATTCAGGCCTCTTCAAATGGTGAGACAACCGGTTTGATGGGTATTGCCTGAAAAAAAAAGATTGATTGGACAACTCCAACCTCTGGTGTACTAACATTTACTTGTTAGACTTTTAACTAGATACTGTTTCCATATTCAATGGTTCTTTATTTCTTTCATCCATCTAAAGTTGGGCTCATTGCAACGAGAGCTGATTAAGTGAGACCCTGGCGTCACCCAACATAGTGCAGCCTTACTATGGGGTCATTGTGAGGCCGCCTTGATGTATATATTATGTATTCATGCTGTCCATCTGTTTTTTCTAATCATTTTAGGTTATTATTCGAAAATTGAAGCAGATCCAATTATCAAGTGGACCATACTATAAAAAACAATGGCGATTAATTGTCCTACCATTAAAAACTTCTTAGGGCACACCTTAATCTTTTTGTAGTGTTTATTTGCCATGTAATCAGTTGATAAGGTTATGTAAGACTGGTTGAAGGGAAAAAACAAATATCAACTTGATCCAAAACTTTTGTGGCTCATTAATGGTCAATCACTGCTATTTCTTATGGTATGGTCCCCGTGATAATTGGATCCACTTTTTTGAAATAATGCCTCAATAATATGAAAAAAATGGATGGATGGCGTGAATACATAATACATACATCAAGGTGGGCCCCACCGTAAGGGCTGTACTCTCCATTGCAACAATACATTCAAAGCATATTTTAAAAATTTTGAGTTATTTTCTTAGAAAATTCATTAATTTTTATAATATTGTGAGATTTTTAAAATATTGATACCTATTAATTTCTGCCATTTTATAGCAGAGTTATCATGATTTTATATATCAAAAAAATATTTTAACTTTTAAATATTAATTCATTTTTATGCATATTTTAAAGTTTTAAAATTGTTTATTAATTTATAGCAAATATATTTTAATATTTTATTTTTACAAGATTCACCTGATACTGTCACCAGAGAAATGCCAAAATCAGAAAATCTCCAAAGAAATTACCATGCCTAGAAACTGCAGAGGAGGAGATTTGTCAGTACGGTGGGGCCACACCTAGATGGAGTTAGATGTATATAAGCATCATGGTTGGCTCTAAAAAGGCTTGGATGGCACGTGTTTTCACTCGAGGCTTTGATCTGGCTTTTTTGAATAGGCTCGGCCAGGTAAATGCAATTTGACCGATTCAAAATCTAGTACTAACTAGTAATTAGGTCCGTTGATAGCCGTACCTATTCAACAACCAAGGTCGATATTAATTCAACTGGTATTAATTGTAAGGTCCACTTTTGATTTGCA
This sequence comes from Magnolia sinica, assembly GCF_029962835.1. Taxonomy (NCBI): domain Eukaryota; kingdom Viridiplantae; phylum Streptophyta; class Magnoliopsida; order Magnoliales; family Magnoliaceae; genus Magnolia; species Magnolia sinica. The sequence continues at coordinate 81,889,787 of NC_080586.1, forward strand.
CGTCTTCCTCCGGATTTACTTTGAGAGGACTTCCTAACGTTCAAAATTGATTGTTAGGAACATAAACGTTCTACGATTATTTTCAGGAATATGGCATGGGTAGAATAATCAATATGGATTGTCTTCATGTGGGCCCACTTTTGATTTAATGAGTTCACTAAAGAATGAATTGATTGGACCGTTCTAACCATCCAATCAACTTTTAGGATAATGGCTGATACATTAATCATCAATATGGACCATCCATCATGTGGGTCCCACTTTTGATTACATGTGATTCTCAAGAATTACTTTAATCAGACAATCTAACCATACAATCAATTGATTAATTTGGAACACGCACGATGTCAACCTGAAGATTTTATTTTATTTTTTTTCTTTTTTCCGATCAGATCATTCTAGACATCCAATCAGTTTGCTAGGAAAATGGATGATCCAAGTTTCTTATAGAAAATGGGTGTAGTCATAATCTGGACCATCCATCAAATGGGCCACTTTCGGTTGCATTTTTTACACAAGAATTGCTTTGACCGCTTCTTCCCAACCATCCAATTGATTGCTATTGATTGTAGAAGTTTAATGAGGTTTGATATAGCCAAACGAACACTTAATATATATGTTACATTACAATCAACAAAGTAGATATTCTTCAAATGAACAAAACACCCCTCTAAGCCTATTCAATATTCCAATATCATCTTATCAATATTTTCCGTGGGCTCGACTTGGGTGCGCACGGGATCACTACCAACAACCGTACGCCCATTACTTCTCACATTATGCCAAAACCAAATTTTCAAAAGTTCATTTCGAAATGTATATTGAGACAAGAGCTCACTGACTCTTGCTGGGCTCCATTTTAGATGAGTTGTCCACCACCCCAGTGTGGCCTGCTAGCATCATGTACTTATCCTTCCTAGTCAATGTGGTGCACTCAAACCCTAGTGTGCACCCCAACAACCTTTGCACATGATTCGCGACTTCTATCGCGGTCCTCCCGCCGGTACATGTCATCTCAGTTGGCATAGGGTCCAGGAAAGTGATTTCAAAAATGGGCCTAGGGTTCATGAAGACGAAGAACGGGTCCATCGACTTCCACCCCCTAACTGTTGATCCATAGAACATGCTTGGGGCAGTATTGACCGCTACCGGCACGATCCGGTCACTCAGTTCGGCGAACAAGGCACTGAACCGTAGCAAGAACGGTTCACGACATGTGGTACCCTCAGGGCAAATTACAAGATCGCCATCACTGAGGAGGGCTGAGATGCGAGCTGCATCAGTTGCACGATCTCTTGTTAATGGGACTGTTGGTATGGGGGACACGAGCTCAGAGAAGTGGCCTAGGCTGTAAGTGACACACGAGACCTTGCGTCCGAGGGCGATCGCAATGATGAGAGGATCAATGGCTGTGCGGTGGTTGCACACGTAGATGAAACCAGGAGAGCCCGGGGAGGGCGGCGGTGGAGGCTGGCCATGAATTATAATGTTGACGCCGAAAATGCGAGCCGAACGGTGCACCATGTAGATGGGAAGTGGGATGTGGAAAAAGATTCGGACGACGGCTAGTATGAAGCCTAGGGGGATCCAGAGGAAGGTGATGATGGCATTGAGAGAGGTGGGCCGTTGAACTAGACGGCCGTCGTGGAAGATGATGCGGCGATTGAGGGGGTCCTGATGGACAGGAACGGCTGAACTGCCCTGGTGGACAATATTATAACCCTTCTGGTTGCATATACATAAGTCAGTTGTAAGATTATTTCATGAACTACAGCATGTGGTTAAAAATCTGTCCAACTACACTGGTGAATTCCTTTTGTGGCCGAGTTTGTATTTGTGGGGCCCATAGTTGGTTTATCCAAGCCACTAATCTGATGGCCGCATCACGGATGGACCATGCTTTCACTACTGAATCATTAGTATTTTCTCGATTCAATGTGGCTTGTTGGTGCATTTTTTTTTTATAAAAAAAATAAAATTAACCATGCAACTATGGTTAGCTCAAGGAATAAATACCCTATCCAGAGGAACGATGCACCAATTCAGGAGATTTTTAGGGCATGATACATCAACGGTGGAACCTTCGGATCAATGGCTTGGATAAACCAACCACGCCCCACAGTACAAACTCAGTGCATTGTAAGAAAGTTCCATGCTCAGTCATAAACAGGAAACTGAGCTTCTTATGTTAATTAGCTTAAGGAATAAGTCTGCCTTTGATTGATAATGAAAAATGTAAACCAAGTGACCTATTGTTGATTTGAAGGGTTCATTCATTTATTCATCTATGAACCGGTGACGTAAGGAAGGACGTGAGGTCGAGCATGGTCTTCCTCGAAAGGATAAATATTTTGAATCCACGGAACTTCTCTAGACTCCACACTGATAATTTTCAAATCTACGAGAAAAGAAAGCAGAAAATAGAAATAAATTCTAATAAATTTGAAATTGATTAATTAACGAATAAAAACGAGTTCACAACCCTTTAAATAGGGTTTTCAAGCAATGGGAAAGAAATTAGAATCAAACTACAACTAAAACTCTTAGAATCCACAATTTACTATAAATAGTAAACTTACTATTAATATGATGTCTACTAGTGCGCAAGGTTTTCTGCCAAAAATAGTAAGTGTCCTATTTGGCTTCACCAAACCGTTCTCCTAATTATTCTAAGCTCTTTTCATGTTTGACGCAACTCCTAAAGCTCGACGGATGAAGAGTTATAATCAAACTAAAACTTACTATTTATAATAAAAATGAAATTAAAATAAGAGAACGACCGTCGATCCAGGAGTATTTTGCAAATCTGGCTTGCACAACCCAGCGGATAACTCATAAATCATCACGTGATTAAAATCATCAAATCAAACTGGTACTTGAGGATGATAAGAAATACAAAGTAGGATCTATTTAGTAGATGTTTTCATATGATGACTGGACTGTCTGTTGCATTAGAAAAAATTAAAATAAAATATGATGATTGAACTTATTTTGCTCCTCCAATCAATCTTGACTGTCCATTTTCATGCTATTGATCTGAAACTTAAGATCACCCCATTCGAGTGACTTTTGCACCAAAACTTAGCTCTTAGTTATATGAATAAATGAACATTTTGAATCAACAATAGGTCACCACTTTTGACCTTTAAAAGGTTTGGCTCTCCTAATTGTATGAATAAATGAACCATTTCATTCAATAATTCCATCATGTGCATTTATGCTTTTGCAACCATGTGGGGGTTATTAATGATGAGTTGACTGGTTGCAAAAAGTTTGAATTGTTATAACGAATAGACCACACCTTAAAAAATGATGCCTATAACCTCGGTGTGGCCCAGGTGCCGATTCATCTTGGTGGGGCTCATCTCAACGTATGGATTAGATATATAGCGTATACAAAAAACAGATCTAAGTCCCCCCACACAATCAGGAAAGTTTTAATGGTCGGTATCGCCATCCAACTGCATATTGTAGTGAGGCTCACCTGTATTTTGTTAGTCATAATTGATACATATGAACTTGAAGGCATCACCTTATGGACAGTGTGAACATATCCCTACATCATGGCCTGCAAAAACTCAACTCCATTTGATATCCCGAGTTGGGTTGACTCACTGACTCAACTCGGCCATTTAATAATTAAATTATTTAGTCATATTTAAAATCATTTGTGTAATATAAATAATATAAAATTATATTTAGACATTTGTAGAGTCGGGTTCGATTGACTCGGTTGAGTGACTCGGCCTAAGTCTGATTGAGTCGGGACCGAGTCGACAGATTTTGAAGTCAGTAGCCTACGAAGAGATGAGTAGAAAAGAGCAAACCTTGCAGAGGGACACAAAATCATGATCAGACGCCTCACATCCAATCCCCAAATCCGGCGATTCGTCGCCGAACTCTTGCTTAATCGCCAACTTCTTCAATTTTCCCGCCAAAACACCTGGCATTTTAACAAACCCAGTTGCCCGCCCGGATCTAGGATTCACGTCGATTTCCGTTCCCAGCACTCCATCCCCACCAAGAAAATCCCTAACGAACGGCTCAACCATCACCGTTGGGATTGCCGTCACAGCAATCCTCCTACCACACACGCTACTGAATTCCCGCCAGCTGTCCTCGCGGACATCCGCCGCATAGAATCTTGGCAGGACGGCACGTGCGGTCGTCCTAATGTCTCGGATCTTCAATCCAAACATGGATATGAAGATCATGAGCTGGATTGCTGTTGGTTCGGATACGAACGTGTAGAGTAGGTGGATGAGAGGAGAGAGGAGGAGGAGGAGGAGGCCGCGAAGGAGGCTGCCGGCCTCGATGGCGATGAGCATGAAATAAGGGAAGGGATTTCGAGAGATGAGGAGACCGCCATCAAGATCAGCTACAACGGTTTGGATGTCTTGGACGATGGGAGCGCAGGAGGTGTAGTTGGGGTCGCATGGTGGCATTGTTGTGGTTTTGTGGATGTGTTTGTATGTATGAAGAGGTGTGGGGTGGGAGAAACTCCGGCTTTGAGTTTAAATAGAGCAGCTTGAACATGGGGGTAACAGGTTAGTGGACTGTGGGGCCCGCCTGCATGTATGTGTTGTATTTCCACGACGTCTAGCAGTTTTTCCAGCTCATTTTAGTGCATTGTCACAAAAGTGACGGAGATACAAATCTCAAGTGGACCACACCACAGGAAACGGTGGTGATTGAATGTCCACTACTAGAAACTTCCTAGGGCCTACTGTAATGTTTATTTACCATCCAACCTGTTGATCAGGTCACACAGACCTGGATGAAGAGAAAACACAAATATCAGCTTAGATCCAAAACTTTTGTAGCCACCCAAAGGTTTTTAATGGTGGGAATTTAATCCGTACTGTGTGGTCCACTTAATATTTTGATCTGCGTCATTTTGGGATCGTACCCTAAAATGAGCTGAAAAAACTCGACCTAATGGATAAATAGTACATATAACAAGATGGGCTCCACAGTCGATCTTGGATAAAGTAGGGCTGGGGTCCCTGAGAGAGTGTACATAGTATACTTTTTGTGCAGATTTGTTGGTTGTTTTTTTACCCTCGGCCCCTGCTGGGATTTTTCATCCAGCAGGCAGCTCAGTCTCATGTTCTTGACTTCCTATATGAAATGATATTCTCCTTCCGAAAAAATGGAAAAAAAAGAGGGGTGGCTGGGATTTCAATAAAAATAAAAATAAAAATATGGGCTCCACAGTCAGGGCAACATCTGCTAACTGGTTACCTACAAAACACTCAACTTGCTCCTTGAATAGGGATGGAAGAATTGTACCATCTAACCAATTGATAAGATAAAATAAAAAATTATTATGAATATTGTTATCATAAGTTTATCAAAATAAATTATATGCACGTGTTAAATATGGGTCATAATAATAATAATAATAATAATAATAAAAAATTATCATTTTTTATTTTAATAGGCATATTCGATGTATTACCTTAAATCTCGGGTACGCTCATATAGTTCAAAATGGATGGCTCAAATGTTAAAATAGGACTCTTGAGGTAACTATTTTTTTTTTTTCATTTATGTATTAAGTTTTCAGTCACTTTAATTAATGGCTATGGCTATATTAGATGGATAGGATTTTCCAATAAAAGTAATTTTTAGCCAAGAAGCATCCATGCTAGGGCCTCCCATAGGGGCAAACTAGTTATATATGCACATCATGCACCTTGCGTCACGTGATCACATGGTGAGATGGTTCTCTTTCTGGCTGACCGTATCATCTCCCTCTGTGAAACCACAAAAAGAAATCGTGTGAAGTAAGCAAGCCTATCCCCTCCTCAGGTGGGCCACACTGTAGAAAATAATTAATGAACCTCCGGCACGTGGCTGATGATCAGCTGATGAGTTGATCTGCCTACCTTGCACATCAAGTGATCTTCACAATGGGGCACTTGGCACAGTGGACCTTCCGTTGTTGACTTGAATTGTAAATCCCATGTAACCCTAACATGGCGTAATGAAAATGATCGGCCTGCATGTGCCAAACGGGCCAAATTGAAAAACAAGAATAAGAAGAGAAAATCACCATTTCATGCTAACAAATCTCCAAAGTGACTGCTAAGCCCATGTGTAATGCATATATGGTGCATTTTTATTGGGCTGCATCTAGGGTTACAAGGGATTGTTGTTCCAAAATGAGCTGGTAAACAGATGGATAACATGAATAAAAAAGACATACATCATGGTGGGCTTTATAATCATAAATTTATAGAGTTCAGTGGCTCGCCGATGGATTGAACCAGCATCCTAATTTTAAATATGATGTGAAAGATTACATCTAACATCATACATACAAGACACATATTCATTAAGTCACATCAAGTGACTAGTATTTTTGTTATTATAGTCAATTACACTATTCAAGGGCACATGTGCATGACACCATGAACCCTAGAGCTGTACAGGCCATAGCATAGCATGATATCACGATCTCTCCTCCGAACATGGCATCCTGATGTGATGTATTGCTAAGGTCACTCATGCACCGTTTTGCATTAAAAATAAAAACCTTGAGATAATATTCATTACCTTTATTTTTGAGTTTATGTCAGTGCCCATTAGACTGGTAACAAATTTATTTTTTTCTTCCATGGATACTTTAATAGCAGCATATTATATGGATAAAACTATCACTAGGAATGAATTTTTAATCATAAACCATCCATGCCAAGGGCCCTGCATATGGGCATGTGTGAGTTGCACGCCACCTTGCCCCATGTCATGTGGAGAGATGGCTCTCTTCATCTGGTTCCACAGTATCAGCTCCTGCTGTAAATCCACAAAAAGGAATATCTGTGGAATATTCAGTTCTATCCAATCCTGAGCTGGGCCACACTGTAGAAAAATGGACCTCTACCAGTTTGATTTTGAGTCGTAGCTCAGATAATAAGTTGACCAGCCTGCCTCTTGCATCAAGTGGTCTTTATGGGTACGCGGATTGTGTCCTACCCTGCCCGTCTACGACTGGGAACAGGCAGGAGCTTCGAGTGGTCACTGTGATGCATGAGTCTTACCCACACCGTCCATTCATTTTTTTCGTATCATTTTAGGGTATAAGTTCACAAATGAGGTAGATCCAAGTCTCAAGTGGACTACACAATGGGGATTAAACTCTTACAGCTGAAAACTTCTTGAGGGCCATAAGAGTTTTGGATGGAGCTGATATTTGTGTTTTCTTTTCATCCAGGTCTATGTAACTTTATGAATAGGTTAGATGGCAAATAAATATCATGGTGGGCCTTAGAAAAGTTTCAACAGTGAGAATCATTATCACCACTGCTTTCTGTGATGTGATCCAGTTGAGCCTGGGATCTGCCTCATTTTGGGCTTATAAACTAAAATGATAAGGAAAAAAATGAATCAATAGACGGTGTGGATAAGACCCATACATCATGGTGGCCACTCAAAGCTCCTGCCCATTCTCAGCTGGAGACAGCGGTGGTAGGACGCAATCCTCCCTCCTCTTTATGGTGGGGTACTCATGGACATACTCGGATTGCCTGTAACCTAGAAATGGACATACTTGGATTGCCTATATCCTAGAAATTTTAGGTAATCCTGACGTGGTCCATTGAAAATGTGTTGCGTTCATGAGTGAGGAAGCTTTACGTGAAAAAAGAGTAAAGTCATCATTTCATATCTAACATGCACATGGGATACTTTTTCATTAAGCTAAGTCAAAGGTTATGGACATTTGGCCTAATCCAATGTTACTGCCAAGCACTTCATTGTGTGGTAGTAGGTTACAGAGAATTGGCCTAACCCAATGTTACTGGCAAGCATTTCCATTGTGTCGTAGTAGTAACAAACTCAACTTACATTCACCTCAATTGCTTGTCTCTTGCATTAAGCTCTCGCTCGTTTAACTGTTACATTCTCTTGCCTTCAGCTCTACTTAAATTAGCTTCAGGTACATGTTAACCATTCCTCATCAAAACTGTCGAGTGCCAAATGCTAATATTGCCGAGTTAGTCACCAGGCACTTAGTCTTGGACTGGTATCATACATGCATGAGATCCGAGCTCTTCATTGTTTGACCCTACTATCAATGTGGATTGCATGGAAAATCACAATATATGCCCAGCCATCAAAGGACTTTTACCCATCGAAATCTATGGATATTGGACTTCTTCCTAACCAACTTTGGTTTGCAATTGATAGAAGGAAGGATGTGATGAGGGCGATTACCGTCTTCCTCAAGGAATAATTACTCCGAATCCACGGAGTTCTCTGGACTCCTTATAGAGATTCCTCAAATCCACAAGGGATTAAAAATAAAAATAAATTCTAAAATATTTGAAATTAATTAATTGATGAAAAAAAAGAAGAAAATATAATTCTTTAAATAATGAACTCAAACTTAGGACAAAGTTTTAGACTCAAACGCTATTCATAGATAGTCACCATTCCTAATGGACTTCTTGGTTTTCGGCTAGAACTAATAAGTGTCCAATTTGGCCTAACCATGTTATTCTTCTGGTTTTTCTAAACCCTTTCGTGTTAGGCATGACTCCTATAACCCAAAGGATAAAAAATAATGATCAAACTACAACTTACTATTTATAGTAAAAATGAAAATAAAATGAACTTTTCATGGTCGATCTGATGGAATCTCTCAAATCTGGCATGGGCAGCAGGGTTGGTTGGCTAAAGTAGCTTCTCCTACTCCAATATCATATATGATATATCGAAAAAATTATTATAGTCCGTGAGATACGCCTGTTTTAAGGTTTTGATGGTCCACATCACTTTCACCTATGATTGGGTCTTCCCATGAAAATGTCCACGATCTGCTCTTCATCGGCAAGAGTCCTCCAATCAGTGGCTATGATTACTCTCACGGTTTGATATTTTGCTACATGATAATTAACCGTCAGCTTCCACCTATCATTTTATGTAGCACTGGAAAAATACAGACTTAAAAGAATGGTAGTTTATTTTCAACACTAGACACCGAATCACTCAATATTTTACTTTTAATCATGCATTTATTAGCCATTAATTGGATAGGTATGATTTCTTAATCAAGGGACTTTTATAGATATCCTCCATCCACACAATTTGGATGGTCCAATAGTTATGCACCAGTGCAAAAAGTACTTAGTCGAATCAATCATTCTCCTTAAAACGCACATCACGTGATCCGAACCAATCATTCTTCTTAAAACGCACTTCACGTACGTGATCCCACTAATGAGATTTTTATTTGTTGGGCCACTGTTTGGACATTCCAACGGCCTCAAGTTGTCGTTTCAAACCACCCCCTTCAATATTTTCTTTTGCAGTTAAACAGCATGACTCAAGTGAGTGACTCAGCCAAATCTTCCCGAGTCCCATTGGCCGACCGAGTTTGTGTGTTGGCTCAACAACCCTTCTCGTTGATTCAGGATCTAGTCATTCTTCAGAACGAGTTTTCGAGCAACTCAGCTTCAAATCCCACCTGTTTTAGGTAGCATGGCCGAGTTTCAAGTTGAATCCACGAGTTTTTGAACCATGCTGTGAATGACTACCTACTGTTTTCTTTATGATCTTCTACAATAAACTCATGTGATTCCACCATTTAGGTGGGCCAAAGCATATCTAAAAAAATAATTGGCTAGAAAGAGATGTTTTGAAAGTTATAACTTAATTTTGCATGTTGTAGTCCACCTGAATAGTGCAATTATCTAAATTTTTAAGGCAGAAATCCAGGCATTTTTTTAAAGCTTTCACGAATGTATTTCATATTTGCACATATGCCTGCGTTAGCAGGTGTACGGATTTACACGTGTGTGGAATTAGCAAACTTCATCCTTTCGAGCTCGGATTGCCTAGTATAGACATTGGGTGATATATGTGTTTTATCCACACCGTCCATCCATTTTTCCGGATCATTTTAAAGACATGATCCGAAAAAATGAGACAGATCCGAAAAAAGTGTTATTGAACGCCACCGTTAAAAACTTCTTGGGGCTAATAAAAGTTTTGGATCAAGCTGATATTTGTGTTTTTCCTTCATCCAAGATTGAGTGACTTTATCAACAGGTTGGACGGTAAATGAACATTAGAGTGGGCCCTAGGAGATTTTTAACGGTGGGTGTTCAATCAGCACTATTTATTGTCGTGTGGTCCACCTGAGATTTGGATCTACCTCGTTTTTGGGTTCATACCTTAAAATGAGCTGGAAAAATGGATGGATGGCGTCGATGGAACACATACATAAACGCAGGGCCCACACCCACCGATTAGTACCCAGTTCTGGAGGGATTGCCGCCCAATCTGAGTCTTGAGCAAACCTACTCATGTGCTCGAAGAACTGACTGATAAGACTATAATATCTTGGTATCGGTTTGTGAAACAGATCAGCCACTCGTTTTCATTCAACCGCCAATTAAATGCCCGACCAAGGGTTCGGACAATCTGCCCAATGTATTTATTTTTTGGTTGTGACTCGTCTCAATTGGGTCTTATCCGGGCGCACGGTACAAACGTGCAACTGTTGCAGGAGTTGTGTGTTTGTATGAAGCATTACCCTCTACAAGAGTATGAATGTTTTTCCCTTACTAGAAGTTGGATTTTTTAGGCTAGATTTTGGATTTCAAGAAATAATGTCTCTGTGCATTGAATTGCTTTGTAAGGGAGATAATTATATATCCAAATGCACCCAATTAATTTTTTTTTTTTTACTTTAAAATGAAATCCAGCCTAGAATTATAGGCCCCATGGTATGTGTATGACGTCCAACCCATCTAACACATGCACCCAAACATGACATTATTATTATTATTTTTGTTTCCCTTTAAAAAGCAATGCAATTGATAATCATAGGTATGATATTCAACCTGTCTAACATATGCACCTAAACATGGTGATCACCCCCCGAAAAAAAAAAAAAACGAAAGAAGAAAATTGTGCCCACCAAATCACTGGATGGGTTACAATTGAATTTGGATGTTTTTGGGTGGTGTAGTGTGGTTCTCGTGTGGGGGATGTCATATGCATGATAATTGGGCCCCATAATTCTTGATTTCAACACTTTCTAAAGAAAGAAAATAAATAAGGCATTTTCATAATTTCACAGCTTCAGAAGCACCACTTAGTAATTTTCATTTGTGAAGGCATTATTTGGTAGAATCTAGATTAAGGAGGAATTTTTGTGTAAAAATCTTAACTTATTATAATTGGGATTTGGGGTTATGGGATGTAAGATGCACATGAAGAGAAAAAGGCGAGAGACAGGAGATACATGAAAAGAGTAGGGGAAAGAGACTGCAGGTGTGTCCTGCACATAGACAGAGAGAATAGGGCATGGAAATGGTTTTAGATACCCATCTTTTACTCTATATATCCATGTTGTGGCCCCCTCAAAGCTCCAATATGCCTCACTTTTGGGTTAACATTTGAACATGAGATAAAGTAATGGGTCAATCTGATGGGTTGTTGGGCTGAACTCAACACCCAGTGGGTCTGGGTCCAAAAGTTTGACTCAAATTACTAAATGCATTTGGCTTCGGCTCTCTCAAAATCAACCCAACCAAACTTAATTTTTAAATGAGCCTTGTTTGGGTCATACTAAAGTGGAGCCGGCCTAAACGCAACCCAGACCCAAGAAAAGGTAGTAAGTTGTGTGGCTTTATGTTTTCTTTTAAACTAGACTATAGCAATAGTTCACCACCTATTTCCAAAACATGATTACACTTCCACTTGTGATAATTTGGACCGTGCAAATATTGGGCGTCATAATGGATGGAGAATGTTTCCAAAAATCACACTATTTGATGCTAATCATTTGAGTTTACTGACTGAATTTTAACTTACAGGCATTTTAATTTTTACCATTAAAATTGATAACCGCCACTACTTGGATGTCATGGAATATTATCTGTGTAAAAACTCAATAGTAATTTCTATATTTAACTTATAAATGGGTCAAATATGGATAAAAGAGGACATATATAGACCCATTGCATTAATGGCTTAGTTTATACTCCAACTGTCCTAACATTTAATTTTGGGTTTGGATCTAAAAATTCTAACCTGATTTTAAGTAGGTTAGGTCTGATTCCCCAAAATTGACGCAACCGGACTTGGCGCATTTGGACTCTCAAATGAAAGTCTCTTTGTATTACTAAGTTAAGAGTAAAATTTTCAAATTGCTTGAGAGTACTAAGATCTAATATAGGCCTCCGGGGGGAGATATGTGAAATGCATGTTGGATAGAAGCTACAATTTTCAATTATCAAAATACCATTGACTTAATTTAAAATGTCATCCCATATCCTTTTAAATGTTCGAAATTCTCTCCCTTAGGGGTGTTCGTTTATATATATATATATATATATATATATATATATATATATATATATATACACACACACATGTATTTATTGGTAAATGGGTAATGACTATTACCTATGTAATTAGGGCATCATCTGGAAGTTGATGTTGACAATGAGCTTCTTTGAAAAGTTTTCCATTCCAAAGAATTGAATTCGTGCAAGTCCCACGTATAAAAATTGTGAGGCCCATCATGATGTTTGTATCATATCCACACTGTCCATCTATTCTACAAGCTCATTTTAGGGCATGAGCCCAAAAAATGAGGCAAATCTAAAACTCATGTGGACCACACCATAGGAAATGGTGGGAATTAAATGCCTAATGTTGAAAACTTCTTAGAGGCCACAAAAGTTTTGGATCAAGCTAAGATTTGTATATACCCTTCATACATGTTAGTGTGATCTTAGGAACAGGTTAAATGATAGAGACAAATTCTTGTGAGCCCTATTAAGGTTTCAATTTTGAATGGTGGATGTCATTAACCCCCTTACTTCCGTGGTGTGGTTCACTTTAGCTTCCAATCTACCTATTTTTTAGGATCATGCCCTATAATGAGATGATAAAATGGATGGATAGCATAGATCATATACATACATTAATGTGGGACCTATAAATTTTGATGATACCAAGCCTCATTCCATTTCATACTTTTAGGTGTTGTTTTAAATGGATAATTACGGAGGTATTTCCCACTTTAAACAAACACCATTTAAAAATAATTATTAACCATTTATCCCTATTTGCATATATAATTGAAAAAATAAACGCCCCTCAAAGAAACTAATTACAAGGGTAAATTTGCATCTTGCTACTCACTATATATTTTATAAATTAAAAATATTAAAAGTAATAAATATTTCAAATAGTTATATTTAGTGTGGTTAATAAAAAAACAAAAACCTAAGCAATAACACCACTTTTCATGCTGGTTACGATTGTTGGAGATTTGAAAATTCAATCTTGCTCTCCCTATATATATGGTTAAGAGTGACTTGGGATTGTTGGAGATTAGGGATGTGCATCGAGCCGAGTCGATTCGAGGTGGGTCAAGCTTGGCTTGGCTCATCCGTGCTCTCCTTGAGTTCAAGCTCGAGCTCGGCCTCGAGCTTACCATTAGAGCTTGGCTTGTTTGCCAATCCTTTCGAGTCGAGCTCGAGGCGAGCTATTGGATCAAGTTGAGGCGAGTCTGCTCCCAATCCGACCCAACCCAGCACCCAACCCGTACCTGACTCAACCCAGCAACCTGACTGAACTGACCCAACCCCCAAATTAAATATTCAATATATATATATATATATATATATATATATAGCCATAGAGGGTACCTTGTTGTTGGTGTTGTAATAGAGAGAGAAGCGCGCTCGGGCGAGTGTAGGCCGTATGGCTGAGATAAGTCGGGCAGATAGTGAGTCAAGCTCGGGCGAGTGGTAGAGAGAGAGAGAGAGAGAGAGAGAGAGAGAGAGAGAGAGAGAGAGAGAGAGGAGCTCAAGCACGGCGAGTTAGGTAAGAAAGGGACAGATGGGTAGGGTATGGTTTAAGTTTTAGTTTTTTTAAATTTTTAAATATAATAATATATATAATATAATATAATATAATCTATATTCGAGTTAAGCCGAGCTCAAGCTTTGAGCTGAGCCGGGTTCGAGTCAAGTCGAGTCAAGCTCTACTATGTTCGAACTTGGCTTGTTTTTAAAACGAGATGGGTCATATGAAGCTTGGATTGCCTTGAGTCATCGTTCGAGTTGAGTCAAGTCGAGCTAGATCGAGCCAAGTCGAGCGAGCTTTTCGAGCTAGCTTGGCTCGTGTACAGCCCTATTGGAGATTTGGAAATTCAATCTTGCTTTCCCCATTTATGGTTAAGAGTAACTTGGTCGAGTTTTTAAGTCAACTCATCAAGTCGTTTGGAGTCAAAGTTGAGTCAAGTTTATTACCAAGTTTCCCCCACTTAGCGTAAAAGCTTATTAAGTCAAGTTGACTCGCTGAGTTTAAAGTCAAGTCAGCGAATTTTAGAACTAATTTTTTTTTTTTAAAATAAAAATAAAAAGTTGAGACCTCACCACCTGTAACTTTGTTACTCAAAAAGGCTTATATATACATTTGGGTGACCAAAAAGAATGAAAAAGAAAATAACTAATGCTTGTGTTAGTTGAATCTATGCATTCTTTCCATAAGGATTTAGATTCAATGATGTGTGCCTGCTTTCTCCATGAATCTTGGTATCGGTAGCTTGCTGAAGATGGAGATTTATGTCATTGGATCTTTCTCCTCTTCCTCACACATAATAGATGGGGAAACACCAATCATGTGTGGAGATTTGGAGACTGCACTCCCTTCTTATAATATCTTAGGTCAGCAGTTAATCCTAACATCAATGGACTCACTATCAATTTCATCACTTGACGCCTCTCGATGAGGGCATTGTAACACTATGCACCCTCCATTTCTATGGACCCCATATGCAGCCCTTTGGATCAATTAATCCAAATCGTCAATTGCACTCCCTGTGGGCTAATGCCATGTGGGGCTCATAAGTCTTACATTATCTCACTTAGGTCATTGACGAAATTAGAATATGTGCAATGTATTATGCATATCTAGTACATACTTTATGAGCTCAAAATTTTACTAGATATCTTTAGTGGATTATAGGCAGTAATCTATATAATTCTGACTATTGATACTATTAATATGAGACCACGACAATCATCATTACATTTATCAAAGTGAGACTAACATAATTACAAATATGAGCACTCTCAATGACATAAATCCTAATAATATAGGTGCATGGTATATAAATCTCATACTAAGTGTAACCTTTTTGGGTCACTTATATATATGCCTAACAGAATTATGTTTAAAACAATTTTGATTAAGGGACCATCCTAAGAACCCCTTGATTACAGCAACATCAAGTTTCTAAATCAAAGAATAAACATGGTACCTGGACACGATGGCTCACGTAAAGTGCAGACATGTCAATGCCAATCTCTTAAACCAATGAGTCTTTCTCTGATCTATTATAAATGAAGGGAGCCTAAGGAGAGAACACATTTTTTTCTTTGGTAGGGGTTAAGGAGACGTGCCAACCGTCCACCCAAGGAGACATGCCATTAGCTCGAACCTATGTCATTGACTACACATGCGTGAGCGCTGAGTCGAGCCATGATCGTGGACATGCATGCTAGTCGTGACGGGCCAAGTCCGGGTCTGGGTCTATGTGAGGACTGAGAGTACCCTTGCACTAACGGTTTTATTCCATACTTCACAAGTATACTCACATCTATTGGTTTTGCGTGAATTTCAAATCGGGGACGCGACTGTTCGAGTGGTCGCACGGTTAGGTTCAAATCCAATGAACCTAACTCATTTGAAACGGTGTCTTAAACACCTAATCATGGTCTATATATAAACTTACTCCTTTTTCGAATTCATTCATTAAAAACCAACGATTTCTCTCTGATTCTTCAAAATTCGTCTCTAGTTCAATATTGTTTTACTAATTGAATTCGTTGTTAAGTCAACTCACGCACTTTAGTTAAGTTATGCATACTTGTTCAAGCCCGTGTACAACGAATGCACTGTTGGGACCGGGTAATAGTCATTTTATCCTGGAGGCCAACTATCTAAGATTTCTATTACACTTGGGATGCAGTCCTAGGATGACATATTTAGTTTCGAACCGACTGACCCAATCATGCCTCGACTTAAACAAATAAGCAATCTTTTCTTACTTTATTTTATTATTTTATTTCCTTTTTTTTTTTTTTTCTGAGTACTATTTACTATTTTCAATACATTATCTCCAACACACTCACATTACAAGACTATGAGGCCACACGACATTAAAATGATGGTGTTACAATATACCCTATGTAGCCCGCATAAGTCTTGGATTGGATTGATTTAAAGATCCATTGTGAAAATGGAAGCTCAGTACACACACACACAAAGAGAGAGAGAGAGAGAGAGAGAGAGAGAGAGAGAGAGAGAGAGAGAGAGAGAGAGAGAGAGAGGAGCCAACTGTGATGAATGTGTTATTATCCACCCCGTCCATCAATTTTACTAGCTTATTTTAAGGCTTGAGTCCAAAATCGAAGCATATCCAAAGCTCAAGTGGATCACACCACACGAAACATGGGGATAATGAGTCCACCTTTAAAACCTTCCAAGGGCCCACAATGATGTTTATTTGTCATCGAACTTGTTCATAAGGTTATATGGACATTGATGAATGGAAAACACAAATATCAGCTTGATCCAAAACTTATGTTGCCCTTAATAAAATTTCAACGGTAGACATTCAATTCACACGAATTCCTATGGTGTGGTTCACTTGAGCATTGAATATGCTTCAATTTGGGTTGGCACCCTAAAATCAGCTACATTATAGTGTACTAGTACGCTAGCGGTGAAAATGTGGCAGTGTAACTAATGTACTGTGTGGAACTCATGTGGGCAATACAACATATTGATTTTTAGGTTTTAGGTATGATTTTATACCATCCTGTGTGGTGTAGCCCACCTAGGTCTTGGATTGGATTCGATTCCTAGTTGGTGCATTTTCTTTCTTTTTTGGGTCCTTACTCTTGCCCCAGTGGTAGACTCATAAGAGTTTCAACACCAGGTCAAGGGTTTGAGTACCCATAGGTGGTGAAATTCCGCTATGGTGTGATTGTGCGGGGGTGTGTGTGTATGTGTAAAAAAAAAAAAGAAAAAGATTCAAGCTGAGAATGTGATGGTGCACCTAATGCATTAGATGGATGGAATGTTAGGACATCAAAAAACACATGTGGGCCACATGACATTGATATATATTGAGCTTTTAGGCCACATGAAGACTCATGTGGGATGCGTGACATTGATGTAAAGTTTTTAGGTCACATGACAGTACATTTGTCATGAGTGCCACACAACATTGATTTTAGCAGTCGTTTGGTATCTAATAAGAGTTTATTTGCTTATTTTTTTAAAAAAGCTCTTGGTTTCAAAATAAATTATTTGATAAAGCTGTAATTTCAGAATTTATTCTTTTAAATAGGGACTGTTTGGATACCACTAAATAAGTTACTTTTTTTTTTTTTTTTACTTAAGCAATATTTAAGTGACTTATTGTTGTCATCAGATGTCTTAAATCTGCAGATACACTGTTTGATGACATCGAACCAGCTGCTGAGGGTCAAATATTGCATATTATCCCCCATTTATATCTTGGTATTATGAACATGATAATGCTTAATGTTCTATTTTACTCATGTTTGTGTTGCAAGGTGAATTTAAGAGCTTGGATTGAATAAGGTGCTAAAAGCATGGATTTGATGCTCAAGAATCACCAAGGCAAGAGATGGATCTTAGGAGACCAAGATTGAAGAATTCACATGCCAAAGATTTAAGAAAATTAAGTAAGGAATGAAGAGAATTAAAGATTTGAAGTGAAGAAAAGGAATCCTGAAATCATCCTAAAAAAATATATTTTGAAACTCTGGGGTTATTTTGTAAAATTGCACAAAGTGAATCTATTTTGGAAAACTGTGCAAAGTGAAGTCTATTTTATCAAACTGCGTGAATTTGAGGTGGTTTCTAGAGTTTTCCAACTAGGTGCGAAAGTTGGAGTTCCACAACTATAAATAGGACTCCCTAGGATGTTCCTAAGCATCTTCTAGGGTTTAAGGGGTGGAGCAAAAGGGTGGAAAAGCTATCGCTAAGAGTTTTTTTCTTCTTCCTTAGTTGTTTTCATGTTTTTCTTAAAAGACTTTGGTCAAATCATGTCTTTGGTTGGCTAAACCTCTTAGTTAAGGCTAAGAGGTGAAGCTTGTAGCATGATGGGATGTGTCTATTACTTTGATTCATATTTATGTTGAACTTTATGGATTCTAATTTGATATTTAAGGAATGCTTTCAGTTTTTAATAACTTATTATGACTCAAATTATAGTAGATCTGCAATAGCTTTGAGTATCTTCTTTTCTTAAGTCTTGTTGTGCACCATCGTCCCTTGGACATAGTAGGGTGATAGAATACTTCTTAATTTTCACAATTTTTCTGCTGTGAGATTATGGGATTGGTAAGTTATGTTGTTCGTTATTGTCTCTTGGGCATGGTTTGGTGATGGAATCCCTGCCAATTATATTTCTCATTCATTGAGAATTAGGTCAATGGAAGTTCAAATTTGGTTTTATTAATATATTTTCCAATTGGATAGGATGAGACTCCAATTCTAATTGTGTTACTTGAATCAAGCAAGATGGCTCCTTGATCACTACAAGTGGATCCTTGACACTATAGTTCTCATCTTTAAATTCTTAATTTTAATTACTCTATTTATAATTACTCTCTCAAATACTTCAGAATTAGTTTCACATCTTTTTCTAGTTTACTTCTAGTTAATTTCAGAAACGTACAAATTTCATTCCCTGTGGATTCGACCTCGGTCTTACCAAAATTAGTACTACATCGCGACCCTACACTTAGGGTTGTGAACACCAGCTTCGATGACATCGAAGTCAGCTCAATGACATCAAAGCAAACTTGATGAAATTGAATTTAATGGTATTTGTAGGCTTCGGTCGTTGGATAGTTTTTGTCCTTCTTCGATGACATCGAAGCTAGTTCGATGTCAGAGAAGGTTTATGCAAATTCGTTTGTGGAAACGCAGATTCTGCAAAATTTGTTTCCGATTTTGCTTAGGTTTCTTTCTAAACTTATAAACAGACATGCATATGGGACTAGGAGATATTGCAAGGGAATTCTAAAGTTTTCTAGGGTTTTTAAAATGATTCTAGGGTATCAAGGGGTGGAGAAAATGTGAGTTTGCGGATTGCTTAAGCCGGATAAGTCCTCTATCTTTGTAATCTGTGCTTTTATAGTGGAATTTTTTGTCGCTTTGTGTCATGGTTTTTTTCCGCAAGGCTTTTCCACGTTAAATCTCTGTGTTTCTTGTGATTGTTGCGTGCTCTTGGATTGCTATCCTAAATCCATATCTGTGTGATTTCGCAGGACGAATCCTAACACTTACTTCAGATAAGTTTAGTTTATCATCAATTATAAGTAACTTTTTTACTTAAAAGTACATAATCACTTACGTAATTTTTAAAAGCTTTTCTACTTTTAATAAAATGCTTAAAAGAGACATCACTAGAGAGGAAAGAGAGGAAAAGCTGAAAAGTATGTTATCTACCAAACATATTTATCTTCTTAATAAGTAGAAACTAAGATAAGCTACTCGTGGAATAAATAGCTTATCTTAAGCAACTTATGAATGTCTCCTTAGAAACTAGCAAATCTTTTTAAAGTTTATTTAGTTTATGTACATGTATACATTTTTTATTAATTTTTTTACAAGTTTATCCTTAAACTTTTTAAGCAATTCCCATCTTACCCTCCTCTCCTCTTTACAATCTGGACCAACATGATGAGCAATCCATATCAAAGGTGGAGCTCCACGTGATGAATGGTCTACATCAAGGTGGACTCACGTAATGTATGATCACATCTAAGTTGTGCCCCACATGATGGATGCCCCACATCAAAGTATGGAACTAGATGGTGGACATCCCACATCAAAGGTGGGGACCCACATGATGGATGGTGGACATTGAAGTTGGGACCACATGATAGAAGATTGATATCAAAGGTGGGCCCACATGATGAACGGCCCATATTGAAGGTTAGGCCCCACATGATGGATGGTAAACATTAATGGTGGGCTCACATGGATGGTGAATATCAAAATGTGGCCCCACATGATAGACTATCTACATCAAGCGGGCCCCATATAATGGACGATCCATAGCAAAGGTTGGACCCACTTGATGGATGGTGGACAACAAAGATGGGCCCACATGATGAACATCCCATATTAAAGGTGCCCCCCACATGATGAATGGTCCACATCAAGGTGGGCCCCATATGATGGACGACCCACATCAAAGTATGGCCCAACATGATGGACCATCCATGTTAAGTGGGCCCCACTAGATGGATGGTCCACATCAAAGGTGAGACCCACATGATGGACGGTTGATATTAAAAGTGGGACCGCATGATGGATGATCTGTATTGAAAGGGGCCCCAAATAATGAATGGTCCACATCATGATGGCCCATATAATGGACGGGGTGGGACATACATGATGGATGGCCCACATCAAAGTGTGGCCTCTCATGATGGACAGTTCACATTAAGTGGGCCCCACCTAATGGACAATCCACATCCAAGGTCTCGCATAATGAATGACCCCATATCCAAAGTGGCCCAACATTATGGATGATCCACATAGAAGGTGCGTTTGGTGGACATCAAAAGTGGGCCCTACATGATGGACAACGCACTTCAAAGGTAGGGCCCACATGATGGACACCTTTGATGGGGATTCCAAGTGGTGGGTAGTGGGCATTGATATAATAAATTTATTTTAATCTTTAAAAATGACATCAACTATTCCTATAAAAAGTTCTTATTGAAATGGTTAACCAAATGTACTTATTTCTTATAATTTTTATTTATTTATTTATTTTTTTGAAAAACCTAATTTTACTAAACTAGCTTATTTAAAATAGAGCTAGAGTAAAGAGGAAAAAAAAAAAAGCTTATTAGATTTAGACTTATCTAAAAAGCTCTAAATAAATTAGCGTTGATGAACAGTGCGGATATAACACATATATCATGGTGGGGCCCACAGAACTTGGTGACGTCAACACACCACCACGGAGGTCGGTGGTGTGCGGCACACCACGCAATCTGCTTGCCCTTCCCTTATGGTATGGCCTGCTACGCAATCCACGGTGGTCAATTGATTGGCTTCCCTGTCCCACCGTGTAACTTGACTACTTGTATGACACGTGTGATTTCTAACTGTAATATCTAAGTCAGTGAGTATCAAAGCTTTTCTCTTGCTAATTCTACATGCTTTGTGAGCTGTACACGTCCACACAAGAGCCACGAAAAAAATATGAAACATTGGTGTGAGATCTAAGCTTTTAATGAGGTTTGAACCAATGGCTTAGATTTTATTCCCAAGAAATTAGACAATTTCACTCTTCAGGTGGGCCACAAAATACCATTTAAGTAAATTGACAAGTTCCATATCTTGTAACCATTCATTTTTTTAGATACATTGTGGCGCACGTAAATGTTAAATGGCCTGATTTTATTCCAGAAAATCCAAGAAGCGATACGTACGTGTGCCTGCACTTCTGAAACATGGATGTGTGTGGCTCTCACGCACGTGTGGAATTAGCAAAACCAGAGTTAGTTGGAGTAGTTGAATATATTTCCTTCATTGAATGAGGAGCTGGACGTTGAGTGATGTTCGATTCTGTGCTTTGTTTGATTGTACACGTCAAAAAGAGCTTGTTCTGTCATAGTTTATGAACTCCCGAACCCGACTCGGTCCGATACCGAAGGAAACCGATTGGCTACTACCCCTGCCACCACCTAATGGCTGGTGGGGCCCACCATGATGTATGTGTTTCATCCATGCCGTCAATCTATTTTTCTAGATCATTTCATGGTATGAGAAAAAAAAAGAGAGATATATACCAATCTCAATTGGACCACATTACAGGAAACAGTGTTGAATGAATGCCAACCATTAAAAACTTTATGGAGGCCATAAAAGTTTTGGATCAAGATGATCTTTGTTTTTTCCCTTCATGCAGGTCTGTCCGTATGACCTGATCAACAGATTGGATGTCAAATAAACAGTACAGTGGGCCTTAGGAGGATTTTAATGGTGGATATCCAATCACTATTGTTTCCTGTGGTGTAGTCCACCTGAGATTTATATCCCTCTAAATTTTGGAATCAAGCCATAAAATGATCTGTAAAAATTGGTGAACCGCATGGATGAAACACATACATCATGGTGAGCCCACAGAGCACTGATCACCAACCACGGGCCAGTGGCAGGGGGAGTAGCCAATCCGTTTCCCATATGGAACTGGGTTATTGAGTCTTCCATGACTGACTCAGTATTTAATGGTAGTGTAGTAAAATAGGTTGTTATGGTCCACCAGAATGCTTGTCGTCCAATGAAACTTCAAATCAACAACATTACAGGTGGTGCCCTCCCACCTTTTTTAAAACAGTCCTATCTACTTAGGAAGTGGTCCACACCGTAAGAAAAAAAAAACAATATTTAACCATTGCTAAATAGAAAAATACAAGACTTGTCTGCCCAGTGAATGAATGACTGATATTTCACAATATGATCCTCATGATGGGGCTAACCTATTGGAATGATTGGATGTCGCATGTACATATAATATTTGCCGATTTTTTTTTAAAATAAAATATTTTACTTTTAGAAAAAATTGAATATATTATATATGAAAAGTTTTTGAAAAATACTTGTACAGATCAGTAGTAAGTGTGGAGAATTTTGTCACAGAAAACCTAAGTTCAAATCTCCATATAACCAGTGTTTTATACCTAACTTCAAATCTCCATATAATCATGTATACTTGGTTTAGAATCATTTGAGCCATGGATAGTTATGAAATGAAGCCTGATAGATGCCTACAGGTGGAGTCAATGACATAATTGTACATATGTTGATGATTGAGTTGATTAAGATCTAGATAGTAGTTACATATGTCCTAAAGAGAGACAAGAACCTTCCCAAAAAGGACCATCATGTCCTCGTGATAAACACACACACACACATATAATCCTCCATTAAAACATTCATAATCATCTGTTGGGCTCACTTGAATTCTATAACTAGCTGATTTTTGGAATATCTCATAATTTAAAGGGAACTCATTAAATACATAGTATTGGTGTTCAGCATGCATCACGGTGGGGCCCACACAGGTTGACCTCATGGGAAGTTCCCATGAGCCCGACCACATATAACCTTCTTGAAAGCATTTTGTAAGGTACACATGATATATATATATAAGGGTACTATGCGCTCGACCTCACGAGACCGTCCCATGAGGTTGAGTTGTGTGGGCCCCACCGTGATGCGTTTCGAACATCTACCCCATTAGTCAGATGCACCATTCCATCGTGGGCCTAGGTCTCAAAAATCAAGTTAATCCATTACTTGTGTGGGGCACATGACATACAGAAGTGGGGAGGGGCTGTGCACCATTAAAACATTTATAATCATTTTTTGGGTCCACCGAGATGTGGTTTGCAAATCTAGCCCATCCATTATGTGTGTCCCACTTGGATGAGGGTTTAGACTAAGTTTCAGTAGCATTCAAAACCCAGGTGGGCCTCACCAAGTGCTTTTATATGTTTTTGGCATGTCTTCACATGATTTTAGATGGTATGGGCCACCTGAGTTCCGTATATGGCTGATTTTTGGGATATCCCATAATTTAAAAGGGACCCATCATATACACGGTGTTGAAGGTCGACACACATCACGGTGGGGTCTACACAGCTCGACCTCACAGGAGCTTATCGTGAGCATAGTACCTCTCTCTCTCTCTCTCTCTCTCTCTCTCTCTCTCTCTCTCTCTCTCTCTCTCTCTCTCTCTCTATATATATATATATATATATATATATATATATATATATATATATATATATAAAAAGAAATATATATAAAAATATATATATATATATATATATATATCAAGCCATAGGCAATCAAATGTTCCTGCTCTTTTTTGCTTCTCTTTTGAAGGGTAAGTGATGTTAAAATCTCACACAAAAACGTCTGGCGAGGCAAGTGACTCGGCTGGAGTTGGCTGAGTCTGCGCAGACGGTTGAAAAATAATGTCGTGTGTCAGTTGGCATTGAACGCCACCATTGTGTTGGCATCACACCAGAACGACACGTGGTCCCGAGGTATGGTGATATGAATTCTCCAATTAATAGCCATGCACGTTACTTTTTTTTTTAATCTTCTCAACGGCTAAATATTAATTGATTATACTGCTTGGAAGGAATTTATTTTATTTTATTTTATTTTGCCAATGCCAATCCATGTTGGGGGCTCACCAGTGGAACAGATCACTCAACCATATGCGCCACTTGTCTGATGTTAAGCTATATGTGGGGCCCATCATATCTTTTCATTGTCATGTCTTATTATTGCATACTTGGATAATGGATATATCATTCTTGGAGGTTACATTATTACCCTATGTAATGCAAATTTTTACGTGCAGCTGTAGCCGTTGGATCTAGGATCGTGTTCCAATGATCCAAGCTGTTTATATGATGGGCCTCATTATGGATCGAGGATACCTGGATATCTCTCATGTTAGAGTATTTCAACCTTTTGATAATTTTACTATTTTAATTAGAAAATGGCACATCTCATTTAACCATTGTTTTGGGGGCCATTAATGGGATCCTCCAAGGTATAACACCCATATTCCACAGGCAGGCCCATCATGTAACAGGTGTGATCACTGTAACTTGGACCGAGGTCCAACACGTATGGTCAGGATGAAAGAAAAACATAATGGGTAGACTCAACTTGAATGTGGGGGCTGAGCATGCTGGTGAGACCGAACTATGATGTGATCATGTGGACGGGAATTCTAGCATGCGTAGACTTTCTACCACTGTTCATGTGAAATACCTCTGTAAACCCCACCTTTTATCCAGCATCTTCTATCAAGAATCCAAAACTTAACTTCCCAACTTAGACCTTGCATGTACGGACAATGCATTTGAGGACGACAATACTCATGCTTACCTCCTGCTTACGCTATCTATAGCTACGGTTATAATCCGTAGCTATAGGGTAATTTCATCATCAAATAATCTGTCCGTACATGTAAGGTCTACGTTGGAAAGGTAAGTTTTCGATCTTCCATAAAAGACGCTGGATAAAAGGTAGGGTCTACAGTAGTAATTTTCTCCTCTCTTAAAGGTTTTTTACGAAGTATTCGACCTCATAGAAGCTTCCTATCAAGCCGAGCTATGTGGCCCCACTTTGATCTATGTCAGTTATCCACTTCATCTATTTAGATGCACCCATCCATGGTAGGCCACATGCCTAAAACTCAGGCCAATCTATGATTTACATGGACCATATCATTGACAATAGTTGAGAGTAGATACCCATCCATGGAAACCATCATGATCAGTTATAGGGCCCACTAAAATATGGTTATGACATTCTGGCCATTTATTGTGTGTAGGGTCACACTTTCACCTATATTCAAAACTTGTGGGTTTACATGGTTTTAGGTGCTGTGGTCCACTTGACTTCGACATACAATTGATTTTTGGGATATCCCATGGCCTAGAAGGGACTCATGATCAAATGCATGGTATTGATATCTGACATAGATCACAGTAGGGCCCACAGATCTTGACCTCAGGGGTAGCTTACCCTGAGGGGTGTGTACACGTAGAGTGCCATGGTCTCCGGTGCACCGGGCTGTAAATGTCTATTTATGGTTAGTAACCGGCCTGTTAAAGTGAGCTCCACTACAATGTTTATGTGAAATACTCGTGACCGCCAAATGCATCATCCCATATTGGGCCCAAGGCCTAAATATCAACCCTATTTGTAATTTGAGTGGACCATACTAAGGGAAATAGTTTGGAGGATGAATGTTGTAACATTACACGCACATTTAAAAAAAATAAAATAAATTGTGCAGACTATATGAATCAGGTATGAGGCTGGTTTTTCATCTGCAGGTTTAAAAATTAGGTCACTGATCTATTGGTTGGAGTAGATTTTAAAAATACATGATGGTGGGACCCAAGCCGGGACTTTTATTGTAGAGGGTTGTGGCTACCCCCTTCGACTTGGTGTGAAGAGTCTATGGGACCACCATGATGTATGTGTTTTATACATGCCGTCCATAAATTTCTCCAGCTCATTTTGGGATTGAAGCATTTCCTGAGCTCAAGTGGACCACACCAAACAAAACAATAGAAATCAAACACCTACCATTGAAATCTTCTGGGGGCCACAAAAGCTTTGGATCAAGTCGATATTTGTGTTTTCCATTCATCTAGGTATGTGTGACTTGACGAAAAGTTTGGGTGACAAATAAATATCAGTACTGTGCGCCCTATGATGGTTTCAATGGTGAACATAGGTCATTATCAATGGCCGTTTTGTGGTGTGGTACAGTTGGGGTTTGGAAATACTTCAATGTTGGGATCATGCCCTAAAATCAGCTGGAGAAATCTATGGATGGCGTAGATAAGACCCGTATGTCAGGACGGGCTCCACTCTTAGCACCACAGTAAATGATGGTGAGTGGTGACTGCCTCACTGTACAAATGCAGTCCATGTAAAGACTTCAGCCTAAATTTGAAGGAAAGGATGATGTAGTTGGGGTGGGCTCTACCATCATGAATTTTTGAAATCCACTCAAATCAGCAGGTCAGTTACCTAATTTTAGAACTTAGGATGAAAAACTATGTTGGTGGCTAAGTGGATCACATGATTGGAAAGTGTACTGGGGACACTCACCTTCCAAACTATGTCTCTTCGTGTAGCCCACTTGAATCACAAATCGATTTTTGAGCCTTAGGCCACACTTGGATTTTGAAGAAATAATTTATAGAAGAGTACCACCCTAGGGTTTAGGTTTCATGAGCTTTAAATTTTTGAGTTTGCATGGTATGTTGTCTGGCTATATTATTCGAAGCTATTGATGGCCTGAGTTGATAGTGGTCGTTATCTTTCACCTCTTTCTCAGGACACAGCAATTAATGACTGAGATCGTGCTTGTCAGGCAACAACGATGGATTTGGCTGAGCATGCTTTTATTTAGAGTTGCTATCGGCAGCTTTCCAAGTTGCTGAATGACGCTGTCAACCAGTTGGGTTTGGTTGAGCCACAGAGTCGATTTTAACGGGTGTGGGTCCGTTTGATCTGGTAAGATATTCGGTCGTGGTCGGGTCAACCAATGCACAAGCAGCCACATATGCCAGCTCAGTAGACAGGTGAAATATCCAAGCCATACATCGGGTCGACCTCACAGCATAGATGTTGGTGTCCAAAGACAAAGGTGGTCCATTCAGTAGGTGAGCGATGGTGGTATCTTTCTGATGGATGGCTTAAATATTGCACGTGTTTGCTATGTTGGCATATGACTTTGCATGTGCATTAGCTGTCTTGTCTACGCGCGTGTGATTGGCAAATCTCTTATGAATGGACACATCATCCGGACCGCATGAAGCTTAGGTGGCGCCACCATGATGTTTATGACAAATCCACCGGTCCATCCATTTTTCCTGCTCATGTTAATACATCAGTACATAAAATGAGGTAGATCCAAAACTCAATGGGCCGTACGATGGAAAAAAGGTGGTGAGGGAAATGCTAATATCATCTTCTCGGGTGTCAGACCATGACATTTATATGCCATCCAAAATAGAAACGGTCGGATTGGCTACTCCCCTGCCACCAGCCCCGTGGCTGGTGGTGCTCTGTGGGCCCCACCATGATGTATGTGTTTCATCCATTCCATTCATCCATGATCTCAAAAATGAGAGGGATATCAATCTCAGGTGGAACACACCACATGAAAACAACGATGGGATATCCACCATTAAAATCCTCCTAAGGCCCATTGTACTGTTTGTTTCACATCCAATCTGTTGATTAGGTCATATAGGCCCTGATGAAGGGAGAAGACAAAGATCAGCTTACTCCAAAACTTTTATCGCCCCAAAAAGTTTTTAATAGTGGACATTCATTCAACACTATTTCTTGTGATGTGGTTCACTTGAGATTAGGATATACTTCATTTTTTGTCTCATACCATAAAATGATCTAGAAAAATAAACAGACGGCATGGATGAAACACATACATCATGGTGCGGCCCACATAGCACCCACCACCAGCCATCGGCGGGTGGCAGGGGAGTAGCCGATCCGTTTCCATCCAAAATGTCCGTGAGGTCATTCCCACTTGGATGAACTGAAAACTGAATAGATTAGCTAGCGCCTAGTGAATGTTTCAAGGGTGGGTATTCAATCCGCGCTGTTTTATGTCATATGTCCCACTTGAATTTTAGATCTACCTCAATTATGAGCTCATGCCTTAACATGAGCTAGCAAAATGAATGGATGGACGGGATGAAATTTGAACAATGCGGGTTCTCACCATATAGACCTTATATAGGGTCTTAAAGTGTGCCCGGCTGATGTAGAGCTCACCACGACGAGTAAAATCTACTCCAATCATCAGGCGAGGCACTTTATAACAGTAGGGCCCAAAATTCAGCTTGGTAAGGCACCAGTTGGAGGAGACATCTATCCATAACTTTTTTTTCTCCTTTTTTTTTTTTTTAAAATAAAAATAAAATTTAGACACAATGGTGATGATTACATGTAATCCGCTCCAACCATTACATGACATGCTAAAATATAAACCTAGGTTCCAAAAATAAAACCCTATCCATAATACAATTGTGCCACACAAAGGGAGGCAATTTAGAGGAGGAAAGTGGTGCCTAATTTTTAATTGCATAATCTACCTAAATCATTAGTTATTCAGCCCTACAACTAAATTTAGGTCACCCACCTAATGATTGAAGTGGATGTTTGAAATACATGTGTTGGGCCCACCGAGCTAAACAACCCCATTACCAAAATGCCTTCTAGGTAGCACCATTCACTAACTTGCTCTGTGAGCGCACCGTAATGTGTAATGCATATGTTTTATCTACGTCATTCATCCACTTTATTAGCTCACTATCAACATGACTAAAAAGAGGAGGCAGATATAAATCTCAAGTGGACCATACCATAGGAAACAATAGTGCACCAAGGCCCACCATTAAAAACTTCATTGGGGGCCCAAAAGTTTGGATCAAGGTTATATTTGTGTTTTCCATTCATCCATATCTATATGACCTTATCCACAGGTTTTATGGCAAATAGAAATTACAATATGCTCTAGGAATATTTGATCGGTAGGCATTCAATCACTACTGTTTCGTGTGATGTGGTCCACCTGAGATTTGGGTCTTCCTCATTTTTTGGGCTAGTTCGGTAAAATGATCTGAAAAGATTGCAGCGTTGATGAAACAGATACACCATGGTGTGCCTGCAGGGCTTTTCCACCGAAGTACTACGAGGAGGCTAGCTTTCAATCCAAGTAAACATCATTTATGGAACGGGTGGTTTAGCCCTCCTGGGTACTATCATCTATGTCAAACATCCACTCCAACCATTTAGGTGAGCACTGAAAAACAACCCATCTGATGGACCACATGTTAAAAACAATGTATAAGGCAACAATGACCCTCCAAACTGTTTCTCTTCATGTGGCCCACCTGAATCACGGATTGGTGTGATTTTTTTGCCCCATACCTAAATTTGTGTGTGGCATATCTAACAGTTTGAACTGGATTCATATCCACCTGAGGTTGGGTTGACTCGCTAACTTGACTTGACAATTTAATAATTATAATTATTGTCATCTTGCCACCTATATTTTGAACCACTGACAAGTAAGTACTTGCTTTTAGGTTATTTTAATATCAGAACCTGCCTTTTTAAAACTACAGTGAAATAATAGCTTAATAGACTTTGAGTCACTTAGGCTTGTGTTTGGTCATTGGAATTGAATAGTATTGAATTGCATTAGATGGGATTAACATCACTATTGCACAATGATTGCATGTACGGAGATACCATGGTATTGTAGCCATCCAATCCCATGTTTGGAATAAATTTTTTGCTATGGAAAACGCCAGTTTAAGCAAAATCATGTTCTGTGGACTATAGAATTGTAATCAACGGATCAAATTCACAACGGATGTCCTTCAGTTGTACATATATATAACCGAATGTCACGAGTAAATGGTGTATATGGATGGATGACATGGATAAGTGCATGCATCAATGTAAAGCCCACATGTGTAGTGAATATCAAAAACCACCGAACTCCTGCATGAGATCAAATGTAATTTCATGGGACTAAATGCAATTCCATTCCACCTAATCCCAACCTTTCCTATCCTGTCCAAATGCTGGATGGAATTGTATGGGACCAAATGCAATTCTATCCCACCTAATCTCATCTAATACTTTGCGCCAAAAGCTTCAGCTTTTCTCACTAAAAGTCCATTTTACTCCTCCGCCTAATGATAGCAAGAGAGGACATACCTTACCCCTCCGCATAATTATGATAGCAAGACAAGAAATATGGTGATTTTGATTTCAATGGGGTGCACTGTGATATTTATTTTTCATCGGATCTATTAATTAGGTCAAATAGACTATAGCAAGAGAGGACATACTTTACCCCTCTGCATAATTATGATAGCACGACAAGAAATATGGTGATTTTGATTTCACTGGGGTCCACTGTGATATTTATTTTCTATCCAATCTATTAATCAGGTCACATAGACTTCGATGAAGAGAAAGCACAAATATTAGCTTGATCCAAAACTTTTTGTGGCCTCTAGGAAGTTTTTAACAGTTGGCGTTTAATAAAACTGTGCGGTCCACTTGAGATTTGGATCAACCTCATTTTTGGGCTTGTACTATAAAATGATCTGGAAGAATGAGTGGAGGAATAGACGAAACAAATACATCATGGTGGGGCCCACAGAGCACCGACCAGGGTGAGTAGCCCATCCGTTTCCATAGGGCCGCAAGATTAGTGTCTTGGATAAACCAAACACGCCCACAAATACAAACTGGGGCACACAAAAAATTTATAACTACGTGTAGTAATAGCTCAGGAAATATTTCTCACAGCTGACTAATGTCTACATGGTTCAACCAGGAGGGCTACATTGTGCACCCGGACAGTTCAGCCGTTCCCGTCAATCCAGACCACCTCAATCTCCATCTCATCTTCCACGGTGGCCGTGTAGTTCAAAGGCCCACCTATCTCAACGCCATCATCACCGAAATCGGATTGCCTACTGAGTTACTCAGTACCCTTTTATTGTACTGAGTAAAGTCAGTTGGCCTATGTGAATGCGTGTGGGCTATCAACGCCGTCCATCCGCTTTTCCATATCATTTTAGTGGTTGAGTACAAAATATAAATATGCCAAGCTTAAGTGTACCACACCATAGGAAACAGTGGGAACAATGACTTCTACCGTTGAAACCTTGCTAGGGTCTACAATAATGTTTATTTGTCATCCAACCTGTTCATAAGATCACAAAGACATAGATGGAGGGCAAAACACAAATATCGGCTTGATCCAAAACTTCTGTGGGCCCCAAGAAATTTTCCACGGTAGAATTTCAATTCACACTGTTTCCTATGGTGAGGTCCAATCTATATTTGGATATATTTCATTTTTGGGGTCAAGCCCTCAAATTTTCTGATAAAACGGATGGACGGAGTAGATAAAATATTTAAATCACAGTGGAACACACAGAGTTTACTCAGTATGCAGGGTAGGGATCTGTGGGGCCCACCATGATGTAAGTGTTTTATCTACGCCGTTCATCGATTTTATTAGATCATTTTAAGGTATAACCCTAAAAATGAAGCAGGTCCATAGCTCCAGTGGACCACACCAAAGGAAGATGCAGTGATAATGACACCTACCGTTGAAACCTTTCTAAGGGCCACCGTGAAAAAACAAATATCTGCTTGATCCGAAATTTCTCCAGCTCCCATGAAATTTTTAGTGGTGGACGTTCAATCCCCACTTTGTGGTCCACTTACGTCCTGGACCTGCCTCACTTTTTGGATCATACATTAAAATAATCCGATAAATATTATGAACGGGTGGATGAAACAATTACATCACAGTGGGCCCCACAGAGCCCTGCCCGGACGGTAAATTATGAACGGGTGGATGAAACACTTACATCATGGTGGGCCCCACAGAGCCCTTCCCGGACGGTTACCGTCCGGGCGGGGGTAGGACGCAATCCGCGTCCCCTAGTTCCGCTTCCCATATACATCACGCACCATTTGTCCAGCTTCTTCAGCCCGAAGCTTATAACTCGCGGTCTCAAGCTTATAAACGTCCTACACCGTTCGCAGGAACATGGCTCCAATCATCCATCCGGACCGCCACCATGTGGGCTCCACATTTGATTTAATGACTTCCTAAAAACTGATTTGATTGGATCATATCCTAACCATCTGATCAACTCTTAGGATAATGAAATCGGATTAAGTACTGGGTAACTTTGAGCAAACTCTGTGGGGCCCACCATAAGTTATGTGTCTTATATCCATTCATCTATCCGTTTTACCAGCTTATTTTAAGGTATGAGCCCAAAATCGAAGCATACCCAAAGCTCAAGTGGACCACACTAATGGAGACTCTGTGGATTGAACACCAACCATTAAAATCTGAGGGGTTACAAATGTTTTGGATCAAGCAGATATTTTTATTTTCCCTTTATTCATACCATGTGACCTTATGAACAAGTTGGATGACAAACAAACATCAACGTGGGCCTTAGGAAGTTTCCAATGGTGGACATCATTTTCCCCACTGTTTCCTGTGGTGGGTCCACTTGAGATTTAGATATGCTTCAATTTTAAGCTCAACTCATATCGTTACTCTGGACCATCAATTAAGTTTGCCCCACCTTTGATTGCATGGGTTTCTCATGAATCGTTTCAATTAGACCACACTAACCGTCACCAACCGTCCATATATATTGTTTATAGTATAGTGAATCTGGTAATCAATTTGGACCATCCATTACATGGGTCTCACTTTTGATTACTAGTACTTCTCAGGAATTGCTTTAATCAGACGACCTATCTGTCCAACCATGCACCATGTCAACCTCACCATTAATTGTATGTGTTCTACAAGAATTTACTCAATCAGATCATCCTAAACATCCAATCCGGACCATCCATCAAGTGGCCACTTTTGGTTGCATGTTTTACTCAGGAATGGCTTTGACCACATCATCCCAGTGATCCAATTGATTGCTAGGAAATTGAACAATCCATATTAATTGTAAAAAAATTCACTCTTAAAATATATTCTAAATTACTATAAACAGTATATACATTCTTCAAGTAAACACAATCACCCTCTAATATAATCAAAGTGTTCACTGACTCTTGGTGGGCTCCATTTTAGATGAATGGTCCACCACTCCAGCATGGCCCGTTAGCATCATGTACTTATCCTTCCTAGTCAATGTGGTGGACTCAAACCCTAGTGTGCAACCCAACATCCTCTGCACATGATTCGCCACGTCGATCGATGGCCTTCCACCAGTACACGTCATCTCGGTTGGCATCGGGTCCAGGAACGTGATCTCAAACGTAGGTCTAGGGTTCATGAACAAGAAGAACGGGTCCATGGACTCCCATCCCCTGGCTGTCGATCCAAAGAACATGCCCTGCCTGATGTTGACTGCCACCGGCACGATCCGGTCGCTTAGTTCTGCAAACAAGGCGCTGAAGCGAAGCAAGAAGGGTTGACGGCATGTGGTACCCTCAGGGCAAATGATGAGATCGCCTTCTTTGAGGAGAGCTGAGATGCGAGCAGTGTCAGTTGCACGATCACGTGATAATCGGAACGTACGTATGGGGGACATGAGCTCAGAGAAATGGCCTAGGCTGTAAGTTACACATGAAATCTTGCGTTTGAGGGCAACTGAGATGACGAGAGGATCGATTGCTGTGCGGTGATTGCATACATAGAGAAAGCCAGGAGAGCCTGAGGAGGGTGGTGGTGGAGGTAGGCCGCGGGTTATAAGCTTGAGGCCGAAGAAGCTGGATAAACGGGGCATGATGGATAGGGGAAGTGGTACTAGGAAAAAGATTCGGATGATGGCTAGGATGAAACCGAGGGGAATCCATAGGTAGTTGATGATGGCGTTGAGATAGGTGGGCCTTTGAACTAGACGGCCATCGTGCAAGATGAGACGGAGATTGAGGTTGTCTGGATTGACAGGGACGGCTGAATTGTCCGGGTGCACAATGTAGCCCTCCTGGTTGGACCATGTAGACATGTAAGTAAGCTGTGAGAAATATTTCGTGAGCTACTACTACAGGTAGTTATAATCAAATATGTAACAATCACACGATGAGGGCTTATTTCTTTTGTGTGAGAGCGTGACTAGCTAGTTACCCTGCCACTAGCCAATGTTCAGTGGTCGGTGCTATGTGGGCCCCACCCCACCATGATGTATGTGTTTCATGTATGCTGTCCATCTATATATATATATATATATATATATATATATATATATATATATATATATATATATATATATATAGGGAAAAGGTACTAGCGCTCGAGCTGATGGGAATGTCCAATGAGGTCAAGCTGTGTGGGCCCCACTGTGATGCGTTTCAAACATCTACCCCATCAATCAGATGCACCATTGCATCGTGTGCCTAGGTCTCAAAAATAAAGTCAATCTGTGACTTTTGTGGGCCACACCACATACAAAAGTGGGGAGGGGCTGTGCACCATTAAAACATTCATAATCATTTTTTGGGCCCACCGAGATGTGGTTTGCAAATCCAGCCCATCCATTATGTGTGTCCCACTTGGATGAGGGTTCGTACAAAGTTTCAGCAGCATTCAAAACGCAGGTGGGCCCCACCAAGTGCTTTTATATGTTTTAATGGTGTCTTCACATGATTGTAGATGGTATGGCCCACCTGAGTTCCGTATATGCCTGATTTTTTGGATATCCCATAATTTAGAGGGGACCCATCAAATGCACAGTGTTGATGGTCGACACGCATTACGGTGGGGCCTACACAGCTCACATCATGGGAGCTTATCGTGAGGTCGAGCACACAGTACCTTTTCCCCTATATATATATATATATATATATAATGGTATGAGCTCAAGAAATAAGGTATATCCTAATATTAATCCACTCCGTCCATTGCGTTCTCTTCGAAAAACCATTCGGACATGGTGAGTGTTCGATCGAATTCGGTGTGGCCCATGGAATCAAATAGTTTCATCATCTATCTTGTGTTTGGAAGATTAATAACTGTTATTCACTGCCTTATGTGATTTCGTCACCTAGGCCATGATCATAGGGCCCTTTCAAGCCTGATTGACGGTCCCAATCATCCAGAACATGGATCTTGGAGGCCCACGAAACATCATTCATGATGTCTGTTTCGCAGCAGAAAATGCCTCTTTCCTTTTTTGAAAGAGATCGGGTCAACGTCAGTTTGACCTGGTCTCTTGTTTAGTGCACATGGGTGTACCCTTGTGCACCATGCACACCCAACATAGGTGGGATCCACTGTGCTGCTTTTGAGAGATCTGATCTGTCCATCCTTTTTCTCATCTCATTTAAACTATTGATACTAATTTTGAAGCATATCCAGATATCAGGCGGGCCCAAAATCAATGGTTTATGAGATGATCTGTCCACTAGGTCACTTTCACAGGGATCGAATGGCTGAAATTCGACGTGTACGGTTAATTTATGGTCCTCAGGCCATGTATGAAGTTTCGAGCCAACTAGATGGTGGGAACCCTATGATCTTGCATTCTGGACCAATTTCGGGCCACTTGAGCTTCAGTTTCTCGATTTTCTCGGATCTCTGGCATGTAAATCCATCGATCTCAGTCCCTTGGGGTCCGTCCCTTGCCTTGGTAGCTTCGGAACGTCAATTCCATGCATTCAGCATCATTTTCAGTCCAAGCTTCCTAAATTCACCTTGCACCACAAACACGATTAAAATAAGACATTAAACAATATCATGTTCGTAAAAGCAGGTAATAACTGGAGTCTGATATGCAATATTTGACCCTTAACAGTAAACAAGACTAATCGCTTTCGCTTATACTTGTCATGTCGAGGTGGTGATGCAAAACCATGCCCCAATGCCCCCAAGGATGTCCAAATTCTTTTTTAAGCTCTGTTAGATTCGAATAGAAAACCTTCCACTCCATCCAAACCTTTTGCTTCTGGATCTAGTACACGGATGACATCCACCGAAGATGCAGAGGAGGAAGCCAGATTAAAAGCTTTGGAGGAAGAACAATTCCAACTCGCCTTAAAACGCAGTATGAAAGACGTTTCTAGACTTCAGCGATATTCGAGTCATAGACAACCCAATGTTGATGCAGGGTCGAGTTACTAGAGTACGACAAACAAGAAGAAGAAGAAGAGTAACAAATTCAAATTTCTGACTCGTCTCGGTGAATTTTATAGGGCATTGGGTACTACATACAATTCTTCACATAAAACAAGTTAAAAAATCTAGTTCAAAGTGTAGAAGAGCACGAAGGAAAAATCTCTTCGCCTTCTGACTCAGAGGAAGTGAACCAATTTATATATGAAAAAATAGATAGCAATTCCGATGGATCAGATGGCAATACAAGAAGACACTCATCTTATGGAGGTTATTAGTAATAAATTGTCATTTTGAAGTGAACAATGTAATGTAAATATGCTAATGTAATTATCGAAGTTTTTTAATTATAAATTATGTGCATTTTATATATTTTATTGTTTAGTTTAACTTTGAATTCCAATTGACTTGAACTCACCTCGAAAACTCACACTCTATTCAACTCGATTTCTGCCCGTACTCGAACTCACCTCGAAAACTCGGACTCGACTTGACTCATTTACTACTCGTACTCGGCTCATACTCGGGCGAGTAAAGTACGAGCAGGGAGTCCATACTCGTTGGCCGAGTAGAGCCGAGTACGAGCAGCACTCGGGCGTTAAGAGCAGAGTACGAGTAGAGCGATACTCGACTCGACTCGACTCGTGTACAGCTCTAGTGGAGAGAGAGACAGGTAGATCATTGAAGTGTATCTGTACTGACAATGGTGGTGAATACATCGGTGACTTTCATGAGTATTGTAAGTCCCTAGGTATACGGCATGAACAGACAGTTCCCAAGACTCCCCTACATAATGGTGTGGTTGAGCGAATGAATCGCACCATTGTTGAGAGAATCAGATGCATGTTATCCCATGCAAAGTTGCCCAAGACGTTCTGGAGAGAAGCAATAAACATGACAATATATTTGATAAACATGTCTCCATCAGCCCCATTGAATGGAGAAGTACCCAAGAACGTGTGTACTGGAAAGGATCCATCGTACAGTAATCTCTGGGTGTTTGGATGTAGGGCATCCGTTCACGCACAAAAGGACGAGAGGTCCAAGCTCGATATGAAAATCAGGCAGTGCGTGCTCTTGTGGTACGGTGACGAAAAGTTTGGTTACTGACTAATCCGACCGAGAAGAAGCTCATCAGGAGCAGAGATATGGTTTTCTTTGAAGATCAGTGTATAGAAGACATTGATAAGCCAGAGAAGAACTAGCCTAGTTTAGGTGAGCTAGAAGACATGGATCCAGTTATTCCTCCCGTGGTGCTTGATGATGGGGAAGTACAGTAAGGTGCAGAGGACGAGGAAGTTCCTACAGAAGATGGATAGGGGGAGTAGCCCCCACTTGATTCACCTCTTGAGCCACAGTTGAGAAGGTCATTTAGGGACAGACATTTGTCCAATAGGTACTCGCCGCATGAGTACATTATGCTCACTGATGGGGGAGAGTCAGAAGATTATTCTGAAACCCTAACCGATGAGCATAAGGGGGAGTGGTTGAAAGTTATGCAAGAGGAGATGAAATCCTTACATAAGAACCATACCTATGATACAGTGAAATGGATACTACGGTATCTAAGAGGCTCATTCAGGTTGAGCCTATGCTTTGGTAACAGAAAACCTATGTTAGAGGGCTACACAAATGCAGATATGGCAGGTGACATGGACTCCAGAAAGTGTACATCGGGGTTCATGTTCACGTTTGTAGGGGGAGTGGTCTCTTGGAAGATCAAGCTACAGAAGGTCGTAACATTGTCGACGGCAGAGGCCGAGTACATTTCAGTTACAGAGGCATGTAAAGAGATGTTTTGGATAAAGAGGTTCCTACAGGAACTTAACCTGAAGCAAGAATAACACGTGGTTTATTGCGATAGTAAAAGTGCTATATACTTGAGCAAGAATCCAAGTTAACACTCTATGTCGAAGCACATAGAGATTCGGTATCACTGGATCAAGAATACTTTGGAATAGAAGATGTTACAGCTTGAGAAGGTCCACACGGACGATAATGGGTCAGACATGATGATCAAGGCTTTGCTGAAGGGCAAATTTGAGGTTTGTAGAAACCGGGCTAGCTTGAAAAGTGTGAATTCCTCCTGAGTCGAAAAGGGAGAGTTTTGATGGAGATTTTCTCCTCGTCGCTCGACCTGTCGAGTGGTGCTCGACTCAAAGTCTAGCGACAAATTGAGTTTATTCTTCTATGCTGCTCAACCAGTCGAGGAGTCCGCTCGAGCAGTCGAGGTTACATAGATTCATGTCCGCATTTTATGTGGATTGTGTAAATTTGAGGCGGCTTTCGCCATGGTGCGGAAAGGAGTTGCCTAAACTATAAATAGGAGTTCATAGGATTTTTCTAGTGAATGCAAGAGGGTTTCCTAAAGCTATGTAAGGGTTTGCTAAAGGGTTTAGGGCTATCAAAGGTGTGGGTGTGTGTGTGTGTGTGTGTGTGTGTGTGTGAGAGAGAGAGAGAGAGAGAGGAAGCTTGTAGAAGGGAGGTTCTGCTTGTAGATGTGATTTACTGTGCACTCGACATCTCAGCGCTTCTACGTCTTCAGATTCTGCCAACCTTGTCCGTGTTTTACCAAAAATCAATCTGGTTCACTCAATATGTGGGCCCCAGTATTAGAAACAGTTAGATGGGTTAGAAAACCTCAGCCAAATATTTCAAAGACGTACACATTTCTTTTCAAAACCGTGGCCCATCTAACCATTAGATTAACCTGATTCTTGGCCCAGTGAATCAATACAGTACCACCATTTCAACAGATGGATTTTATCTGAGGGCCTATGATAAACTACATTGCACAAAGCTTTTAGGAATGAAGCCCTCACCCAAGCTATTTTCTTTTGTAATCCTTCAGGGCCTGTTTGGGCAGTGGGATTAGAAGGGATTCGGTGGGATGGGATTCATCTGGTCCTGGTGCCAGTTCCACTCCATGTTTGAGAAGAAACTCCATGTTTGGGAAGAATGGAAAAGCTTGGAATTAGATTAGATGGAATTGCATTGGGTCCTGTGCCAATTTCACTCAATGTTAGCAAGTTGTGTAGGTCCCACCATGATGTGTAGGCTATATCCACACCGTCCACCCATTTTTCGAGATTATTTTAGAGCATGGGCCAAAAAATCAAGTAAATCTAAAGCTCAAGTGGACCCCACCAAAGAAAGCAACAGGGATTGAATACTTACCATTCAAAACTTCTTTGGGACCACATAAGTTTTGGATCTACCTCATTTTTAGGCCAATGCCAGATGTTGGGGCCTCACCAGATCAATGGAACAGATCACTCAACCATATGTGCCACTTGTCTGATGTTAAGCTATATGTGGGGCCCATCATATCTTTTCATTGTCATGTCTTATTATTGCATACTTTGGTAGATGGATAGATCATCCATGGAGGTTTTCTACATTATAACCCTATGTAATGCAAATTTTTACGTGTAGCCGTAGCCGTTGGATCTAGGATCGTGTTCCAATGATCCAAGCCGTTTATATGATAGGCCTCATTATGGATGGAGGATACCTGGATATCTCTCATGTTAGAGTATTTCAACCTTTTGATAATTTTATTATTTTAATTAGAAAATGGCACATCTCATTTAACCATTGTTTTGAGGGTCATTTATGGGATCCTCCAAGGTATAACACCCATATTCCACAGTCAGGCCCATTATATAACAGGTGTGGTTCACTGTAACTTGGACCGAGGTCCAATACCTATGGTCAGGATGAAAGAAAAACAAAATGGGTAGACTCAACTTGAATGTGGGGGCTGAGCATGCTGGTGAGACCGAATTATGATGTGATCATGTGGAGGGTAATTCTAGCATGTGTGGACTTTCTAAGAGTACGAAGACAGAGAGTGAAAACTCTTAAGAGAAAATTACCACTGTAAGCCCCACCTTTTATCCAGCATCTTTTACGAAGGATCCAAAACTGAACTTCCCAACTTAGACCTTGCATGTACGGACAGAGCATTTTAGGACAACAATACTCGTGCTTACTTGATCTATAGCTACGGTTATAATCCGTAGCTATAGGTCCTAAGAAACGAAATATCACATCGAAAGCATGGGTATTTTCGTCCTCAAATGCTTTGCTCGTACGTGCAAGGTGTGAGTTGGGAAGGTAAGTTTTGGATTTTTTATAAAAGACGGTGGTAAAAGGTGGGGTCTACAGTGGTAATTTTCTCCTCTCTTAAAGGTTTTATATGAAGTGTTCGACCTCATAAAAGCTTCCTATCAAGTCGAGGTATGTTGCCCCACTTTGATCTATGTCAGTTATCCACCTCATCTATTTAGATGCACCCATCCATGGTAGGCCACATGCCTAAAACTCAGGCCAATCTATGATTTACATGGACCAAATCATTTACAATAGTTGAAAGTAGATACCCATCCATGGAAACCATCATGATCAGTTATAGGGCCTACTAAAATATGGTTATGACATTCTGGCCATTTATTGTGTGTAGGGTCACACTTTCACCTATATTCGGAACTTGTGGGTTTACATGGTTTTAGGTGCTGTGGCCCACTTGACTTCAAGATACAATTGATTTTTGGGAATACCCATAGTCTAGGAGGGACTCATTAAATGGATGGTAACGATATCTGACATAGATCACAGTAGGGCCCACAGATCTTGACCTCATGGGAAGCTTACCCTGAGGGGTGTGTACACGTAGAGTGCCATGGTCTCCAGTGCACTGTGCTGTAAATGTCTATTTATGGTTAGTAACTGGCCGGTTAAAGTGAGCTCCACTACAATGTTTATGTGAAATACTAGTGACTGCCAAATGCATCATCCCATATTGGGCCCAAGGCCTAAATATCAGCCCTATTTGTAATTTGAGTGGGCCGGACTAAGGGAAACAGTTTGGAGGGTGAATGTTGTAACATTATACACACATTTAAAAAAATAAATAAATTGTGCAGACTATATGAATCACGTGTGAGGCTGGTTTTTCATCTGCAGGTTTAAAAATTAGGTCACTGATCTATTGGTTGGAGTGGATTTTAAAAATACATGATGGTGGGACCCAAGCCAGGACTTTTATTGTAGAGGGTTGTGGCTACCCCCTTCGACTTGGTGTGAAGAGTCTATGGGGCCACCATGATGTATGTGTTTTATACATGCCGTCCATAAATTTCTCCAGCTCATTTTGGGATTGAAGCATTTCCTGAGCTCAAGTGGACCACACCAAACAAAACAATAGAAATCAAACACCTACCATTGAAATCTTCTGGGGGCCACAAAAGCTTTGGATCAAGTCGATATTTGTGTTTTCCATTCATCTAGGTATGTGTGACTTGACGAAAAGTTTGGGTGACAAATAAATATCAGTACTGTGCGCCCTATGATGGTTTCAATGGTGAACATAGGTCGTTATCAATGGCCGTTTTGTGGTGTGGTACAGTTGGGGTTTGGAAATACTTCAATGTTGGGATCATGCCCTAAAATCAGCTGGAGAAATCTATGGATGGCGTAGATAAGACCCGTATGTCAGGACGGGCTCCACTCTTAGCACCACGGTAAATGATGGTGAGTGGTGACTGCCTCACTGTACAAATGCAGTCCATGTAAAGACTTCAGCCTAAATTTGAAGGAAAGGATGATGTAGTTGGGGTGGGCTCTACCATCATGAATTTTTGAAATCCACTCAAATCAGCATGTCAGTTACCTAATTTTAGAACTTAGGATGAAAAACTGTGTTGGTGGCTAAGTGGATCACATGATTGGAAAGTGTACTGGGGACACTCACCTTCCAAACTGTCTCTTGGTGTAGCCCACTTGAAACACAAATCGATTTTTGAGCCTTAGGCCACACTTGGATTTTGAAGAAATAATTTATAGAAGAGTACCACCCTAGGGTTTAGGTTTCATGAGCTTTAAAATTTTGAGTTTGCATGGTATGTTGTCTGGCTATATTATTCGAAGCTATTGATGGCCTGAGTTGATA
Organism: Magnolia sinica; assembly: GCF_029962835.1. NCBI lineage: Eukaryota > Viridiplantae > Streptophyta > Magnoliopsida > Magnoliales > Magnoliaceae > Magnolia > Magnolia sinica. Next base: position 81,932,050 of record NC_080586.1, read on the forward strand.
GTGGTCGTTATCTTTCACCTCTTTCTCAGGACACAGCAATTAATGACTGAGATCGTGCTTGTCAGGCAACAACGATGGATTTGGCTGAGCATGCTTTTATTTAGAGTTGCTATCGGCAGCTTTCCAAGTTGCTGATTGACGCTGTCAACCAGTTGGGTTTGGTTGAGCCACAGAGTCGATTTTAACGGGTGTGGGTCCGTTTGATCTGGTAAGATATTCGGTCGTGGTCGGGTCAACCAATGCACAAGCAGCCACATATGCCAGCTCAGTAGACAGGTGAAATATCCAAGCCATACATCGGGTCGACCTCACAGCATAGATGTTGGTGTCCAAAGACAAAGGTGGTCCATTCAGTAGGTGAGCGATGGTGGTATCTTTCTGATGGATGGCTTAAATATTGCACGTGTTTGCTATGTTGGCATATGACTTTGCATGTGCATTAGCTGTCTTGTCTACGCGCGTGTGATTGGCAAATCTCTTATGAATGGACACATCAACCGGACCGCATGAAGTTTAGGTGGCGCCACCATGATGTCTATGACAAATCCACCGGTCCATCCATTTTTCCTGCTCATGTTAATACATTAGTACATAAAATGAGGTAGATTCAAAACTCAATGGGCCGTACGATGGAAAAAAGGTGGTGAGGGAACATCTTCTCGGGTGTCAGACCATGACATTTATATGTCATCCAAAATAGAAACGGTCGGATTGGCTACTCCCCTGCCACCAGCTCCGTGGCTGGTGGTGCTCTGTGGGCCCCACCATGATGTATGTGTTTCATCCATTCCATTCATCCATGATCCCAAAAATGAGAGGGATATAAATCTCAGGTGGAACACACCACATGAAAACAACGATGGGATATCCACCATTAAAATCCTCCTAAGGCCCACTGTACTGTTTGTTTCACATCCAATCTGTTGATTAGGTCATATAGGCCCTGATGAAGGGAGAAGACAAAGATCAGCTTACTCCAAAACTTTTATCGCCCCAAAAAGTTTTTAATAGTGGACATTCATTCAACACTATTTCTTGTGATGTGGTTCACTTGAGATTAGGATATACTTCATTTTTTTGTCTCATACCATAAAATGATCTAGAAAAATAAACAGACGGCATGGATGAAACACATACATCATGGTGCGGCCCACATAGCACCCACCACCAGCCATCGGCGGGTGGCAGGGGAGTAGCCGATCCGTTTCCATCCAAAATGTCCGTGAGGTCATTCCCACTTGGATGAACTGAAAACTGAATAGATTAGCTAGCGCCTAGTGAATGTTTCAAGGGTGGGTATTCAATCCGTGCTGTTTTATGTCATATGTCCCACTTGAATTTTAGATCTACCTCAATTATGAGCTCATGTCTTAACATGAGCTAGCAAAATGAATGGATGGACGGGATGAAATTTGAACAATGCGGGGTTCTCACCATATAGACCTTATATAGGGTCTTAAAGTGTGCCCGGCTGATGTAGAGCTCCCCACGACGAGTAAAATCTACTCCAATCATCAGGCGAGGCACTTTATAACAGTAGGGCCCAAAATTCAGCTTGGTAAGGCACCAGTTGGAGGAGACATCTATCCATAACTTTTTTTTCTCCTTTTTTTTTTTTTAAAATAAAAATAAAATTTAGACACAATGGTGATGATTACATGTAATCCGCTCCAACCATTACATGACATGCTAAAATATAAACCTAGGTTCCAAAAATAAAACCCTATCCATAATACAATTGTGCCACACAAAGGGAGGCAATTTAGAGGAGGAAAGTGGTGCCTAATTTTTAATTGCATAATCTACCTAAATCATTAGTTATTCAGCCCTACAACTAAATTTAGGTCACCCACCTAATGATTGAAGTGGATGTTTGAAATACATGTGTTGGGCCCACCGAGCTAAACAACCCCATTACCAAAATGCCTTCTAGGTAGCACCATTCACTAACTTGCTCTGTGAGCGCACCGTAATGTGTAATGCATATGTTTTATCTACGTCATCCATCCACTTTATTAGCTCACTATCAACATGACTAAAAAGAGGAGGCAGATCTAAATCTCAAGTGGACCATACCATAAGAAACAATAGTGCACCAAGGCCCACCATTAAAAACTTCATTGGGGGCCCAAAAGTTTTGGATCAAGGTTATATTTGTGTTTCCCATTCATCCATATCTATATGACCTTATCCACAGGTTTTATGGCAAATAGAAATTACAATATGCTCTAGGAATATTTGATTGGTAGGCATTCAATCACTACTGGTTCGTGTGATGTGGTCCACCTGAGATTTGGGTCTTCCTCATTTTTTGGGCTAGTTCCGTAAAATGATCTGAAAAGATTGCAGCGTTGATGAAACAGATACACCTTGGTGTGCCTCCAGGGCTTTTCCACCGAAGTACTACGAGGAGGCTAGCTTTCAATCCAAGTATAGCCCGCCTGGGTACTATCATCTATGTCAAACATCCACTCCAACCATTTATGTGAGCACTGAAAAACAACCCATAGATGGACCACATGTTAAAAACAATGTATAACGCAACAATGACCCTCCAAACTGTTTCCCTTCATGTGGCCCACCTGAATCATGGATCGGTGTGATTTTTTTGGCCCATACCTAAATTTGTGTGTGGCATATCTAACAGTTTGAACTGGATTCATATCCACCAGAGGTTGGGTTGACACGCTAACTTGACTTGACATTTAATAATTATAATTATTGTCATCTTGCCACCTATATTTTGAACCACTGACAAATAAGTACTTGCTTTTAGATTATTTTAATATCAGAACCTGCCTTTTTAAAACTACTGTGAAATAATAGCTTAATAGACTTTGAGTCACTTAGGTCTGTGTTTGGTCATTGGAATTGAATAGTATTGAATTGCATTAGATGGGATTAACATCACTATTGCACAATGATTGTATGTATGGAAATACCATGGTATTGTAGCCATCCAATCCCATGTATGGAGAACACTGGTTTAAGCAAAATCATGTTCTGTGGACTATAGAATTGTAATCAACGGATCAAATTCACAATGGATGTCGTTCACTTGTACACATATATAACCAGAATGTCATGAGTAAATGGTGTATATGGATGGACAACATGGATAAGTGCATGCATCAATGTAAAGCCCACATGTGTAGTGAATATCAAAATCCACGGAATTCCTGCATAAGATCAAATGTAATTCCATGGGACTAAATGCAATTCCACGTAATCCCAACCTTTCCCATCCTGTCCAAATGCTGGATGGAATTGTAGGGGACCAAATGCAATTCTATCCCACCTAATCTCATCTAATACTTTGCGCCAAAAGCTTCAGTTTTTCTCACTAAAAGTCCATTTTACTCCTCCGCCTAATGATAGCAAGAGAGGACATACCTTACCCCTCCGCATAATTATGATAGCAAGACAAGAAATATGGTGATTTTGATTTCAATGGGGTGCACTGTGATATTTATTTTCCAACGAATCTATTAATTAGGTCAAATAGACTATAGCAAGAGAGGACATACTTTACCCCTCTGCATAATTATGATAGCACGACAAGAAATATGGTGATTTTGATTTCAATGGGGTCCACTGTGATATTTATTTTCCATCCAATCTATTAATAAGGTCACATAGGCTTCGATGAACAGAAAGCACAAATATTAGCTTGATCCAAAACTTTTTGTGGCCTCTAAGAAGTTTTTAACGGTTGGCGTTCAATAAAACCGTGCGGTCCACTTGAGATTTGGATCAACCTCATTTTTGGGCTTGTACTATAAAATGATCCGGAAGAATGAGTGGAGGAAAAGACGAAACAAATACATCATGGTGGGACCCACAGAGCACCGACCAGGGTGAGTAGCCCATCCGTTTCCATAGGGCCGTAAGATTAGTGTCTTGGATAAACCAACCAGGCCCACAAAAACAAACTGGGGCACACAAAAAATTTATAACTACCTATAGTAATAGCCCAGGAAATATTTCTCACAGCTGACTAATGTCTACATGGTTCAACCACAAGGGCTACATTGTGCACCCAGACAGTCAGCCGTTCCCATCAATCCAGACCAGCTCAATCTCCATCTCATCTTCCACGATGGCCGTCTAGTTCAAAGGCCCACCTATCTCAACGCCATAATCACCAAAATCGGATTGCGTACTGAGTTACTCAGTACCCTTTTATTGTACTGAGTAAACTCAGTTGGCCTATATGAATGCGTGTGGGCTATCAACGCCGTCCATCCATTTTTCCATATCATTTTAGTGGTTGAGTACAAAATATAAATATGCCAAGCTTAAGTGTACCACACCAAAGGAAACAGTGGGAATAATGACTTCCACCGTTGAAACCTTGCTAGGGTCTACAGTAATGTTTATTTGTCATCCAACCTGTTCATAAGATCACAAAGACATAGATGGAGGGCAAAACACAAAGATCGGCTTGATCCAAAACTTCTGTGGGCCCCAAGAAATTTTCAACGAATTTCAATTCACACTGTTTCCCATGGTGAGGTCCACTCTATATTTGGATATATTTCATTTTTGGAGTCAAGCCCTCAAATTATCTGATAAAATGGATGGACGGAGTAGATAAAATATTTAAATCACGGTGGAACCCACAGAGTTTACTCAGTATGCGGGGCAGGGATCTGTGGGGCCCACTGTGATGTAAGTGTTTTATCTACGCCGTTCATCGATTTTATCAGATCATTTTAAGATATAGTCCTAAAAATGAAGCACGTCCATAGCTCCAGTGTACCACACCAAAGGAAGCTGCAGTGATAATGACACCTACCGTTGAAACCTTTCTAAGGGCCACAGTGAAAAAACAAATATCTGCTTGATCCGAAATTTCTCCAGCTCCCATGAAATTTTTAGTGGTGGACGTTCAATCCCCACTTTGTGGTCCACTTACGTCCTGGACCTGCCTCACTTTTTGGATCATACATTAAAATAATCCGATAAATATTATGAACGGGTGGATGAAACAATTACATCACAGTGGGCCCCACAGAGCCCTGCCCGGACGGTAAATTATGAACGGGTGGATGAAACACTTACATCATGGTGGGCCCCACAGAGCCCTTCCCGGACGGTTACCGTCCGGGCGGGGGTAGGACGCAATCCGCATCCCCTAGTTCCGCTTCCCATATACATCATGCACCATTTGTCGAGCTTCTTCAGCCCGAAGCTTATTACTCGCGGTCTCAAGCTTATAAACGTCCTACACCGTTCGCAGGAACATGGCTCCAATCATCCATCCGGACCGCCACCATGTGGGCTCCACATTTGATTTAATGACTTCCTAAAATGATTTGATCGGATCAAATCCTAACTATCTGATCAACTGTTAGGATAATGAAATCGGATTGTGTACTGGGTAACTTTGAGCAAACTCTGTGGGGCCCATCATAAGTTGTGTCTTATGTCCATTCACCTGTCCGTTTTACCAGCTTATTTGAAGGTATGTGCCCAAAATCGAAGCATACCCAAAGCTCAAGTGGACCACACTAATGGAGACTGTGAATTGAACACCTGCCATTAAAATCTTAGGGGTTACAAAAGTTTTGTATCAAGCTGATATTTTTATTTCCCTTTTATTCACGGTGTAACCTTATGAACAAGTTGGATGACAAATAAACATCACTGTGGGCCCTAGGAAGATTCCAACGGTGGACATCATTTTCCCCACTGTTTCTTGTGGTGGGTCCACTTGAGATTTAGATATGCTTCAATTTTAGGCTCAACCCATATTGTTACTCTGGACCATCAATTAAGTTGGCCCCACCTTTGATTGCATGGGTTTCTCATGAATCGTTTCAATTAGACCACACTAACCGTCACCGACCGTCCATATATATTGTTTATAGTATAGTGAATCTGGTAATCAATTTGGACCATCCATTACATGGGTCTCACTTTTGATTACTAGTACTTCTCAGGAATTGCTTTAATCAGACGACCTATCTGTCCAACCATGCACCATGTCAACCTCACCATTAATTGTATGTGTTCTACAAGAATTTACTCAATCAGATCATCCTAACCATCCAATCCGGACCATCCATCAAGTGGCCACTTTTGGTTGCATGTTTTACTCAGGAATGGCTTTGACCACATCATCCCAGTGATCCAATTGATTGCTAGGAAATTGAACAATCCATATTAATTGTAAAAAAATTCACTCTTAAAATATATTCTAAATTACTATAAACAGTATATACATTCTTCAAGTAAACACAATCACCCTCTAATATAATCAAAGTGTTCACTGACTCTTGGTGGGCTCCATTTTAGATGAATGGTCCACCACTCCAGCATGGCCCGTTAGCATCATGTACTTATCCTTCCTAGTCAATGTGGTGGACTCAAACCCTAGTGTGCAACCCAACATCCTCTGCACATGATTCGCCACGTCGATCGATGGCCTTCCACCAGTACACGTCATCTCGGTTGGCATCGGGTCCAGGAACGTGATCTCAAACGTAGGTCTAGGGTTCATGAACAAGAAGAACGGGTCCATGGACTCCCATCCCCTGGCTGTCGATCCAAAGAACATGCCCTGCCTGATGTTGACTGCCACCGGCACGATCCGGTCGCTTAGTTCTGCAAACAAGGCGCTGAAGCGAAGCAAGAAGGGTTGACGGCATGTGGTACCCTCAGGGCAAATGATGAGATCGCCTTCTTTGAGGAGAGCTGAGATGCGAGCAGTGTCAGTTGCACGATCACGTGATAATCGGAACGTACGTATGGGGGACATGAGCTCAGAGAAATGGCCTAGGCTGTAAGTTACACATGAAATCTTGCGTTTGAGGGCAACTGAGATGACGAGAGGATCGATTGCTGTGCGGTGATTGCATACATAGAGAAAGCCAGGAGAGCCTGAGGAGGGTGGTGGTGGAGGTAGGCCGCGGGTTATAAGCTTGAGGCCGAAGAAGCTGGATAAACGGGGCATGATGGATAGGGGAAGTGGTACTAGGAAAAAGATTCGGATGATGGCTAGGATGAAACCGAGGGGAATCCATAGGTAGTTGATGATGGCGTTGAGATAGGTGGGCCTTTGAACTAGGCGGCCATCGTGGAAGATGAGACGGAGATTGAGGTGGTCTGGATTGACAGGGACGGCTGAATTGTCCGGGTGCACAATGTAGCCCTCCTGGTTGGACCATGTAGACATGTAAGTAAGCTGTGAGAAATATTTCGTGAGCTACCACTACAGGTAGTTATAATCAAATATGTAACAATCACACGATGAGGGCTTATTTCTTTTGTGTGAGAGCGTGACTAGCTAGTTACCCTGCCACTAGCCAATGTTCAGTGGTCGGTGCTATGTGGGCCCCACCCCACCATGATGTATGTGTTTCATGTATGCTGTCCATCTATATATATATATATATATATATATATATATATATATATATATATATATATATATATATAGGGAAAAGGTACTAGCGCTCGAGCTGATGGGAACGTCCCATGAGGTCAAGCTGTGTGGGCCCCACCGTGATGCGTTTCAAACATCTACCCCATCAATCAGATGCACCATTGCATCGTGGGCCTAGGTCTCAAAAATAAAGTCAATCTGTGACTTTTGTGGGCCACACCACATACAAAAGTGGGGAGGGGCTGTGCACCATTAAAACATTCATAATCATTTTTTGGGCCCACCGAAATGTGGTTTGCAAATCCAGCCCATCCATTATGTGTGTCCCACTTGGATGAGGGTTCATACAAAGTTTCAGCAGCATTCAAAACGCGGGTGGGCCCCACCAAGTGCTTTTATATGTTTTAATGGTGTCTTCACATGATTGTAGATGGTATGGCCCACCTGAGTTCCGTATATGCCTGATTTTTGGATATCCCATAATTTAGAGGGGACCCATCAAATGCACAGTGTTGATGGTCGACACGCATTACGGTGGGGCCTACACAGCTCACCTCATGGGAGCTTATCGTGAGGTTGAGCACACAGTACCTTTTCCCCTATATATATATATATATATATATATATATATATATATATATATATATATATATATATATATATATATATATATATATATGGTATGAGCTCAAGAAATAAGGTATATCCTAATATTAATCCACTCCGTCCATTGCGTTCTCTTCGAAAAACCATTCGGACATGGTCAGTGTCCGATCGAATTCGGTGTGGCCCATGGAATCAAATAGTTCCATCATCTATCTTGTGTTTGGAAGATTAATAACTGTTATTCACTGCCTTCTGTGATTTCGTCACCTAGGCCATGATCATAGGGCCCTTTCAAGCCTGATTGACGGTCCCAATCATCCAGAACATGGATCTTGGAGGCCCACGAAACATCATTCATGATCTCTGTTTCGCAGCCAAAAATGCCTCTTTCCTTTTTTGAAAGAGATCGGGTCAACGTCAGTTTGACCTGGTCTCTTGTTTAGTGCACATGGGTGTACCCTTGTGCACCATGCACACCCAACATAGGTGGGATCCACTGCGCTGCTTTTGAGAGATCTGATCCGTCCATCCTTTTTCTCATCTCATTTAAACTATTGATACCAATTTTGAAGCATATCCAGATATCAGGCGGGCCCAAAATCAATGGTTTATGAGATGATCTGTCCACTAGGTCACTTTCACAGGGATCGAATGGCTGAAATTCGACGTGTACGGTTAATTTATGGTCCTCAGGCCATGTATGAAGTTTCGAGCCAACCAGATGGTGGGAACCCTATAATCTTACATTCTGGACCAATTTCTGGCCACTTGAGCTTCAGTTTCTCGATTTTCTCGGATCTCTAGCATGTAAATCCATCGATCTCAGTCCCTTGGGGTCCGTCCCTTGCCTTGGTAGCTTCGGAACGTCAATTCCATGCATTCAGCATCATTTTCAGTCCAAGCTTCCTAAATTCACCTTGCACCACAAACACGATTAAAATAAGACATTAAACAATATTATGTTCGTAAAAGCAGGTAATAACTGGGGTTTGATATGCAATATTTGACCCTTAACAGTAAACAAGACTAATCGCTTTCGCTTATACTTGTCATGTCGAGGTGGTGATGCAAAACCATGCCCCAATGCCCTCAAGGATGTCCAAATTCTTTTTTAAGCTCTGTTAGATTCGAATAGAAAACCTTCCACTCCATCCAAACCTTTTGCTTCTGGATTTAGTACACGAATGACATCCACTGAAGATGTAGAGGAGGAAGCCAGATTAAAAGCTTTGGAGGAAGAACAATTCCAACTCGCCTTAAAACGCAGTATGAAAGACGTTTCTAGACTTCAGCGATATTCGAGTCATAGACAACCCAATGTTGAAGCAGGGTCGAGTTACTAGAGTACGACAAACAAGAAGAAGAAAAAGAGTAACAAATTCAAATTTCTGACTCGTCTCGGTGAATTTTATAAGGCATTGGGTACTACATACAATTCTTCACATAAAATAAGTTAAAAAATCTAGTTCAAAGTGTAGAAGAGCACGAAGGAAAAATCTCTTCGCCTTCTGACTCAGAGGAAGTGAACCAATTTATATATGAAAAAATAGATAGCAATTTCGATGGATCAGATAACAATACAAGAAGACACTCATCTTATGGAGGTTATTAGTAATAAATTGTCATTTTGAAGTGAACAATGTAATGTAAATATGCTAATGTAATTATCGAAGTTTTTTAATTATAAATTATGTGCATTTTATATATTTTATTGTTTAGTTTAACTTCGAATTCCAATTGACTTGAGCTCACCTCGAAAACTCACACTCTACTCAACTCGATTTCTGCTCGTACTCGAACTCACCTCGAAAACTCGGACTCGACTTGACTCATTTACTACTCGTACTCGGCTCATAGTCGGGCGAGTAAAGTACGAGCAGGGAGTCCATACTCGTTGGCCGAGTAGAGCCGAGTACGAGCAGCACTCGCGCGTTAAGAGCAGAGTACGAGTAGGGCGATACTCGACTCGACTCGACTCGTGTACAGCTCTAGTGGAGAGAGAGACAGGTAGATCATTGAAGTGTATCTGTACTGACAATGGTGGTGAATACATCGGTGACTTTCATGAGTATTGTAAGTCCCTAGGTATACGGCATGAACAGACAATTCCCAAGACTCCCCTACATAATGGTGTAGCTGAGCGAATGAATCGCACCATTGTTGAGAGAATCAGATGCATGTTATCCCATTCAAAGTTGCCCAAGACGTTCTGGGGAGAAGCAATGAACATGACAATATATTTGATAAACAGGTCTCCATCAGCCCCATTGAATGGAGAAGTACCCAAGAACGTGTGTACTGGAAAGGATCCATTGTACAGTAATCTCTGGGTGTTTGGATGTAGGGCATCCGTTCACGTACAAAAGGACGAGAGGTCCAAGCTCGATATGAAAATCAGGCAGTGCGTGCTCTTGTGGTACGGTGACGAAAAGTTTGGTTACTGACTAATCCGACCGAGAAGAAGCTCATCAGGAGCAGAGATATGGTTTTCTTTGAAGATCAGTGTATAGAAGACATTGATAAGCCAGAGAAGAACTAGCCTAGTCCAGGTGAGCTAGAAGACATGGATCCAGTTATTCCTCCCGTGGTGCTTGATGATGGGGAAGTACAGTAAGGTGCAGAGGACGAGGAAGTTCCTACAGAAGATGGTTAGGGGGAGTAGCCCCTACTTGATTCACCTCTTGAGCCACAGTTGAGAAGGTCATTTAGGGACAGACATTTGTCCAATAGGTACTCGCCGCATGAGTACATTATGCTCACTGATGGGGGAGAGTCAGAAGATTATTCTGAAACCCTAACCAATGAGCATAAGGGGGAGTGGTTGAAAGTTATGCAAGAGGAGATGAAATCCTTACATAAAAACCATACCTATGATACGGTGAAATGAATACTACGGTATCTAAGAGGCTCATTCAGGTTGAGCCTATGCTATGGTAACAGAAAACTTATGTTAGAGGGCTACACAAATGCAGATATGGCAGGTGACATGGACTCTAGAAAGTGTACATCGGGGTTCATGTTCACGTTTGCAGGGAGAGTGGTCTCTTGGAAGATCAAGCTACAGAAGGTCGTAACATTGTCGACGGCAGAGGCCGAGTACATTTCAGTTACAGAGGCATGTAAAGAGATGCTTTGGATAAAGAGGTTCCTACAGGAACTTAACCTGAAGCAAGAATAACACGTGGTTTATTGCGATAGTAAAAGTGATATATACTTGAGTAAGAATCCAAGTTAACACTCTATGTCGAAGCACATAGAGATTCGGTATCACTGGATCAAGAATACTTTGGAATAGAAGATGTTACAGCTTGAGAAGGTCCACATGGACGATAATGGGTCAGACATGATGATCAAGGCTTTGCTGAAGGGCAAATTTGAGGTTTGTAGAAACCGGGCTAGCTTGAAAAGTGTGAATTCCTCCTGAGTCGAAAAGGGAGAGTTTTGATGGAGATTTTCTCCTCGTCGCTCGACCTGTCGAGTGATGCTCGACTCAAAGTCTAGCGACAAATTGAGTTTATTCTTCCATGCTGCTTAACCAGTCGAGGAGTCCGCTCGACCAGTCGAGGTTACATAGATTCATGTCCGCATTTTATGTGGATAGTGTAAATTTGAGGCGACTTTCGCCATGGTGCGGAAAGGAGTTGCCTAAACTATAAATAGGAGTTCATAGGATTTTTCTAGTGAATGCAAGAGGGTTTCCTAAAGCTATGTAAGGGTTTGCTAAAGGGTTTAGGGCTATCAAAGGTGTGTGTGTGTGAGAGAGAGAGAGAGAGAGAGAGAGAGAGAGAGAGGAAGCTTGTAGAAGGGAGGTTCTGCTTGTAGATGTGATTTACTGTGCACTCGACATCTCAGCACTTCTACGTCTTCAGATTCTGCCAACCTTGTCCGTGTTTTACCAAAAATCAATCTGGTTCACTCAATATGTGGGCCCCAGTATTAGAAACAGTTAGATGGGTTAGAAAACCTCAGCCAAATATTTCAAAGACGTACACATTTCTTTTCAAAACAGTGGCCCATCTAACCATTAGATTAACCTGATTCTTGGCCCAGTGAATCAATAGAGTACCACCATTTCAACAGATGGATTTGATCTGAGGGCCTATGATAAACTACATTGCACAAAGCTTTTAGGAATGAAGCCCTCACCCAAGCTATTTTCTTTTGTAATCCCTCAGGGCCTGTTTGGGCAGTGGGATTAGAAGGGATTCGGTGGGATGGGATTCATCTGGTCCTGTGCCAGTTCCACTCCATGTTTGAGAAGAAACTCCATGTTTAGGAAGAATGGAAAAGCTTGGAATTAGATTAGATGGAATTGCATTGGGTCTCGTGCCAATTTCACTCAATGTTAGCAAGTTGTGTAGGTCCCACCATGATGTGTAGGCTATATCCACACCGTCCACCCATTTTTCGAGATTATTTTAGAGCATGGGCCAAAAAATCAGGTAAATCTAAAGCTCAAGTGGACCCCACCAAAGAAAGCAACGGGGATTGAATACTTACCATTCAAAACTTCTTTGGGGCCACATAAGTTTTGGATCTACCTCATTTTTAGGCCAATGCCAGATGTTGGGGCCTCACCAGATCAATGGAACAGATCACTCAACCATATGTGCCACTTGTCTGATGTTAAGCTATATGTGGGGCCCATCATATCTTTTCATTGTCATGTCTTATTATTGCATACTTTGGTAGATGGATAGATCATCCATGGAGGTTTTCTACATTATAACCCTATGTAATGCAAATTTTTACGTGTAGCTGTAGCCGTTGGATCTAGGATCGTGTTCCAATGATCCAAGCCGTTTATATGATAGGCCTCATTATGGATGGAGGATACCTGGATATCTCTCATGTTAGAGTATTTCAACCTTTTGATAATTTTATTATTTTAATTAGAAAATGGCACATCTCATTTAACCATTGTTTTGAGGGTCATTTATGGGATCCTCCAAGGTATAACACCCATATTCCACAGTCAGGCCCATCATGTAACAGGTGTGGTTCACTGTAACTTGGACCGAGGTCCAACACCTATGGTCAGGATGAAAGAAAAACAAAATGGGTAGACTCAACTTGAATGTGGGGGCTGAGCATGCTGGTGAGACCGAATTATGATGTGATCATGTGGAGGGTAATTCTAGCATGTGTGGACTTTCTAAGAGTACGAAGACAGAGAGTGAAAACTCTTAAGAGAAAATTACCACTGTAAGCCCCACCTTTTATCCAGCATCTTTTACGAAGGATCCAAAACTGAACTTCCCAACTTAGACCTTGCATGTACGTACAGAGCATTTTAGGACAGCAATACTCATGCTTACTTTATCTATAGCTACGGTTATAATCCGTAGCTATAGGTCCTAACAAACGAAATATCACTACGAAAGCAGGGGTATTTTCGTCCTCAAATGCTTTGCTCGTGCGTGCAAGGTGTGAGTTGGGAAGGTAAGTTTTGGATTTTTTATAAAAGACGGTGGTAAAAGGTGGGGTCTACAGTGGTAATTTTCTCCTCTCTTGAAGGTTTTATATGAAGTGTTCGACCTCATAAAAGCTTCCTATCAAGTCGAGGTATGTTGCCCCACTTTGATCTATGTCAGTTATCCACCTCATCTATTTAGATGCACCCATCCATGGTAGGCCACATGCCTAAAACTCAGGCCAATCTATGATTTACATGGACCAAATCATTTACAATAGTTGAAAGTAGATACCCATCCATGGAAACCATCATGATCAGTTATAGGGCCCACTAAAATATGGTTATGACATTCTGGCCATTTATTGTGTGTAGGGTCACACTTTCACCTATATTCGGAACTTGTGGGTTTACATGGTTTTAGGTGCTGTGGCCCACTTGACTTCAAGATACAATTGATTTTTGGGATATCCCATAGTCTAGGAGGGACTCATTAAATGGATGGTAACGATATCTGACATAGATCACAGTAGGGCCCACAGATCTTGACCTCATGGGAAGCTTACCCTGAGGGGTGTGTACACGTAGAGTGCCATGGTCTCCAGTGCACTGGGCTGTAAATGTCTATTTATGGTTAGTAACTGGCCGGTTAAAGTGAGCTCCACTACAATGTTTATGTGAAATACTAGTGACCGCCAAATGCATCATCCCATATTGGGCCCAAGGCCTAAATATCAGCCCTATTTGTAATTTGAGTGGACCGGACTAAGGGAAACAGTTTGGAGGGTGAATGTTGTAACATTATACACACATTTAAAAAAATAAATAAATTGTGCAGACTATATGAAACACGTGTGAGGCTGGTTTTTCATCTGCAGGTTTAAAAATTAGGTCACTGATCTATTGGTTGGAGTGGATTTTAAAAATACATGATGGTGGGACCCAAGCCGGGACTTTTATTGTAGAGGGTTGTGGCTACCCCCTTCGACTTGGTGTGAAGAGTCTATGGGGCCACCATGATGTATGTGTTTTATACATGCCTTCCATAAATTTCTCCAGCTCATTTTGGGATTGAAGCATTTCCTGAGCTCAAGTGGACCACACCAAACAAAACAATAGAAATCAAACACCTACCATTGAAATCTTCTGGGGGCCACAAAAGCTTTGGATCAAGTCGATATTTGTGTTTTCCATTTATCTAGGTATGTGTGACTTGACGAAAAGTTTGGGTGACAAATAAATATCAGTACTGTGCGCCCTATGATGGTTTCAATGGTGAACATAGGTCATTATCAATGGCCGTTTTGTGGTGTGGTACAGTTGGGGTTTGGAAATACTTCAATGTTGGGATCATGCCCTAAAATCAGCTGGAGAAATCTATGGATGGCGTAGATAAGACCCGTATGTCAGGACGGGCTCCACTCTTAGCACCACAGTAAATGATGGTGAGTGGTGACTGCCTCACTGTACAAATGCAGTCCATGTAAAGACTTCAGCCTAAATTTGAAGGAAAGGATGATGTAGTTGGGGTGGGCTCCACCATCATGAATTTTTGAAATCCACTCAAATCAGCAGGTCAGTTACCTAATTTTAGAACTTAGGATGAAAAACTGTGTTGGTGGCTAAGTGGATCACATGATTGGAAAGTGTACTGGGGACACTCACCTTCCAAACTATGTCTCTTGGTGTAGCCCACTTGAATCACAAATCGATTTTTGAGCCTTAGGCCACACTTGGATTTTGAAGAAATAATTTATAGAAGAGTACCACCTTAGGGTTTAGGTTTCATGAGCTTTAAAATTTTGAGTTTGCATGGTATGTTGTCTGGCTATATTATTCAAAGCTATTGATGGCCTGAGTTGATAGTGGTCGTTATCTTTCACCTCTTTCTCAGGACACAGCAATTAATGACTGAGATCGTGCTTGTCAGGCAACAACGATGGATTTGGCTGAGCATGCTTTTATTTAGAGTTGCTATCGGCAGCTTTCCAAGTTGCTGAATGACGCTGTCAACCAGTTGGGTTTGGTTGAGCCACAGAGTCGATTTTAACGGGTGTGGGTCCGTTTGATCTGGTAAGATATTCGGTCGTGGTCGGGTCAACCAATGCACAAGCAGCCACATATGCCAGCTCAGTAGACAGGTGAAATATCCAAGCCATACATCGGGTCGACCTCACAGCATAGATGTTGGTGTCCAAAGACAAAGGTGGTCCATTCAGTAGGTGAGCGATGGTGGTATCTTTCTGATGGATGGCTTAAATATTGCACGTGTTTGCTATGTTGGCATATGACTTTGCATGGGCATTAGCTGTCTTGTCTACGCGCGTGTGATTGGCAAATCTCTTATGAATGGACACATCAACCGGACCGCATGAAGTTTAGGTGGCGCCACCATGATGTCTATGACAAATCCACCGGTCCATCCATTTTTCCTGCTCATGTTAGTACATCAGTACATAAAATGAGGTAGATCCAAAACTCAATGGGCCGTACGATGGAAAAAAGGTGGTGAGGAAAATGCTAATATCATCTTCTCGGGTGTCAGACCATGACATTTATATGCCATCCAAAATAGAAACGGTCGGATTGGCTACTCCCCTGCCACCAGCCCCGTGGCTGGTGGTGCTCTGTGGGCCCCACCATGATGTATGTGTTTCATCCATTCCATTCATCCATGATCTCAAAAATGAGAGGGATATCAATCTCAGGTGGAACACACCACATGAAAACAACGATGGGATATCCACCATTAAAATCCTCCTAAGGCCCACTGTACTGTTTGTTTCACATCCAATCTGTTGATTAGGTCATATAGGCCCTGATGAAGGGAGAAGACAAAGATCAGCTTACTCCAAAACTTTTATCGCCCCAAAAAGTTTTTAATAGAGGACATTCATTCAACACTATTTCTTGTGATGTGGTTCACTTGAGATTAGGATATACTTCATTTTTTGGTCTCATACCATAAAATGATCTAGAAAAATAAACAGACAGCATGGATGAAACACATACATCATGGTGCGGCCCACATAGCACCCACCACCAGCCATTGGCGGGTGGCGGGGGGAGTAGCCAATCCGTTTCCATCCAAAATGTCCGTGAGGTCATTCCCACTTGGATGAACTGAAAACTGAATAGATTAGCTAGCGCCCAGTGAATGTTTCAAGGGTGGGTATTCAATCCGCACTGTTTTATGTCATATGTCCCACTTGAATTTTAGATCTATCTCAATTATGAGCTCATGTCTTAACATGAGGTAGCAAAATGAATGGATGGACGGGATGAAATTTGAACAATGCGGGTTCTCACCATATAGACCTTATATAGGGTCTTAAAGTGTGCCCGGCTGATGTAGAGCTCACCACGACGAGTAAAATCTACTCCGATCATCAGGCGAGGCACTTTATAACAGTAGGGCCCAAAATTCAGCTTGGTAAGGAACCAGTTGGAGGAGACATCTATCCATGACTTTTTTTTCTCTTTTTTTTTATAAAAAAATAAAAATAAAATTTAGACACAATGGTGATGATTACGTGTAATCCGCTCCAACCATTACATGACATGCTAAAGTATGAACCTAGGTTCCAAAAATAAAACCCTATCCATAATACAACTGTGCCACAAAAAGGGAGGCAATTTAGAGGGCGAGAGTGGTGCCTAATTTTTAATAGCCTAATCTACCTAAATCATTAGTTATTTAGCCCTACAACTAAAGTTAGGTCACCCACCTAATGATTGAAGTGGATGTTTGAAATACATGGTGTTGGGCCCACCGAGCTAAACAACCCCATTACCAAAATGCCTTCTAGGTAGCACCATTCACTAACTTGCTCTGCGAGCGCACCGTAATACGTAATGCATATGTTTTATCAACGTCGTCCATCCACTTTATTAGCTCACTATCAACATGACTAAAAAGAGGAGGCAGATCTAAATTTCAAGTGTACCATGCCATAGGAAACAATAGTGCACCAAGGCTCACCATTAAAAACTTCAGGCCCAAAAGTTTTGGATCAAGGTTATATTTTTGTTTTCCATTCATCCATGTTTGTATGACCTTATCCTCAGGTTTTATGGCAAGTAAAATTTACAATACGCTCTAGGAATAGTTGAATGGTAGGTATTCAATCACTACTGCTTCGTGTGATGTGGTCCACCTGAGATTTAGATCTTCCTCATTTTTTGGGGTAGTTCCGTAAAATGATCTGAAAAAATTGCAGCGTTGATAAAACAGATGCACCATGGTGTGCCTGCAGGGCTTTTCCACTACTACGGGGAGGCTAGCTTTCAATCCAAGTAAACATCATTTATGGAATGGGTGGTTTAGCCCTCTCGGGTACCATCATGTATGTCAAACATCCACTCCAACCATTTAGCTATAGGCGAGCACTGAAAAACAACCCATCTGATGGACCACATCTTAAAAACAATGTATAAGGCAACAATGACCCTCCAAACTGTTTCCCTTCATGTGGCCCACCTGAATCACTGATCGGTCTGATTTTTTTGCCCATACCTAAATTTGTGTGTGGCATATCTAACTGTTTGGACTGGATTCATATCCACCTGAGGTTGGGTTGACTCGCTAACTTGACTTGACAATTTAATAATTATAATTATTGTCATCTTGCCACCTTTGTTTTGAACCACTGACAAATAAGTACTTGCTTTTAGATTATTTTCATATCAGAAGCTGCATTTTTAAAACTACAGTGAAATAATAGCTTAATAGACTTTGAGTCACTTAGGCCTGTGTTTGGTCATTGAAATTGAATAGTATTGAATTGCATTAGATGGGATTAACATCACTATTGCACAATGATTGCATGTATGGAAATACCATGGTATCGTAGCCATCCAATCCCATGTTAGGAATAAAATTTTTGCTATGGAAAACTCTGGTTTAAGCAAAATCATGTTTGGTGGAATATAAAATTGTAATCAACGGATCAAATTCACAATGAATGTCATTCACTGGTACACATATATATAACCAGAATGTCACGAGTAAATGGTGTATATGGATGGGTGACATGGATAAATGCATGCATCAATGTAAGGCCTACATGGATGGGCGACATGGATAAAAGCATGCATCAATGTAAGGCCTACATGTGATAGTGAATATCAAAATCCATATAATTCCTGTATGAGATCAAATGCAATTCCATGGAGGTAAACGCAATTCCAATTCACCTAATCCCAACCTTTCCCATCTTGTCCAAATGCGGGATGGAATTACATGGGGCCAAATGCAATTTCATTTAGGGCGTGTTTGGGCGGTGGGATGGGATTCAAAAAACATAATTATTACCCATGGCGGGGATTGTCCTATGTTGCCACGGGGTAAGATTAATGCTATGCTTTGTTGGTAATACGGTAGTACATTAAATGGATATACCAACCATCATTTGAAATACTAAGAATAACACACGTGTTATATCTAAACCGTTCATTTGTTTTGTAACCTCATTTTATGGCATGGGCCTAAAAATGGGTATATCCAAAACTTATGTAGTCTCAAAGAAGTTTTCAATGGTAAGTATTCAATCCCCGTCGCTTTCTATGGTGGGGTCCACTTAAGCTTTAGATTTACCTGATTTTTTGGCCCATGCTCTAAAATAATCTCGAAAAATGGATCGACAGTGTCGATATAGGCCACACATCATGGTGGAACCTACACAACTTGCTAACATTAAGTGAAATTAGGACGGACCCAATGCAATTCCATCTAATCTAATTCCAAGCTTTTCCATTCCTCCCAAACATGGAGTGGAATTGGCACAGGACCAGATGAATCCCATCCCACTTAATCCCTTCTAATCCCGCTGCCCAAACGCGCCCTAAAAGCTTCAGTTTCTCTCACCCAAAAGTCCATTTTACGCCTCCGCCTAATGATAGCAAGAGAGGACATACTTTACCCCTCTGCATAATTATGATAGCACGGCAAGAAATAAGGCGATTTTGATTTCAATGGGTACACTGTAATATTTATTTTCCATCCAATCTGTTAATTAGGTCACATAGACCTCAATGATGAGAAAGCACAAATATTAGCTCGATCAAAAACTTTCGTGGCCCCTAAGAAGTTTTTAATGGTGGGTGTTCAATAAATACCGTGCGGTTCACTTGAGATTTGGATCAACCTCATTTTTTGGGTTCATAGCATAAATGAAATGGAAGAATGGGTGGACGGAGTGGATGAAAGAAATACATCATGGTGGGGTCCACGGAACACCGACCACTAGCCATGGCAGGGTGAGTAACTAATCCGTTTCCATGGGACTTGATTGCGTCCTACCCTAGCCCGGAAGAATTACCGTCCGGGCAGGGATCTGTGGGGCCCACCATGATGTAAGTGTTTTATCCGCGTGGTTCATCGTTTTCCTCTTATCATTCTAAGATACTATTCAAAAAATGAGGCAGGTCGAAGGTTGAATTGAACCACAGAGTGGGGATTGAACTTCCACCATTAAAAACTTCTTGAGAGCTGGAGAAGTTTCGGATTAAGACTATATTTGTGTTTTCACTTCATCCACGTCTACAAGATCTCATGAATAGGTTGGATGGTAAAAAAAACATCACTGCAGCCCTTAGAAAGGTTTCAACGGCACGGATGTTACTATCAAAGTAGCTTCCTTTGGTGTGGTCCACTGGACGTGTGGACCTGCCTCTTTTTTGGGAAGAAACCTTAAAATGATCCGAGAAAAGTGATGAACGGCATAGATAAAACACTTACATCACGGTGGGTCCCATAGAGCCCTGCCCGGACGTTTCCATAGGGCACTAAGATTAGTGTCTTGGAAAAACCAACCATGACCCCACAACTACAAACTGGGGCACACAAAAGATTTATAACTACTTGTAGTAATAGGTCATGAAATATTTCTCACAGCTGACTTATGTCTACATGGTCCAACCAGGACGGCTACATTGTGCACCCGGACAGTTTAGCCGTTCCCGTCAATTCAGACCACTTCAATCTCCGCCTCATCTTCCACGATGGCTGTCTAGTTCAAAGGCCTACCTATCTCAATGCCATCATCACCTTCCTATGGATCCCTCTCGGCTTCATCCCATCCATTAGAGGTGGCATCGAGTTGAGTCGGATCGGATTGGGTCCAACTCTACTCGATCCGTTTTTTCAAGAACCTAACCCGAACTCAACTCGACCCGATCCGAAACCTTGCTAGCCTGACCCAATCGATCTGGGAAACCAAATTGAGTTGGACCCGACCGTCACCATGTGGGCTCCACATTTGATTTGATGAGTTCCTAAAAAATGATTGGATTGGATCATCCTAACCATCTGATCAACTGTTAGGATAATGAAATCGGATTGCTTACTAGGTAACTCTGAGCAAACTCTGTGGGGCCCGCCATAAGCTATGTGTCTTATATCCATTCACCAGTCCGTTTTACTAGCTTATTTTAACGTATGAGCTTAAAATCGAAGACTATCAAAAGCTCAAGTGAACCACACTAGAGGAGACGGTGTGAAATGAACACATACCATTAAAATCTTAGGGGTCACAAAAGTTTTGGATCAAGCTGATATTTTTTGTTTTCCTTTTACTCATGTCTGTGTGATCACCTAAGCTGGTATTTTTATTTTCCGCGTGTGACCTTACGAACAGGTTGGATGACAAATAAACATCACTGTGGGCCCTAGGAAAATTTCAACGGTGGACATCATTTTCCCCACTGTTTCTTGTGGTGCGTCCACTTGAGATTTGGATATGCTTCAATTTTAGCCTCAACCCATATTGTTACTTCGTAGTAACATGGGTATAATAATCATCAAAATGGACCATCAATTAAGTTGGCCACACCTTTGATTTCATTGGTTTCTCATGCATCGTTTCAATTAGACAACACTAATTAACCATCACCGACAGTCCATATTGTTTATAGCATAGTGAATCTGGTAATCATTTTGGACCATCCATTACATGGGTCTCACTTTTGATTACTAGTCCTTCTCAGGAATTGCTTTAATCAGACGACCTATCTATCCAATCATGCACCATGTCAACCTCACCATTAATTGTATGTGTTCCACAAGAATTTACTGAATCAGATCATCCTAACCATCCAATCCGGACCATCCATCAAGTGGCCACTTTTGGTTGCATGTTTTACTTAAGAATGGCTTTGAACACATCATCCCAGTGATCCAATTGATTGCTAGGAAATTGAACAATCCATATTAATTGTAAAAAAATTCACTCTTACAATATATTCTAAATTACTATAAACAGTATATACATTCTTCAAGTAAACACAATCACCCTCTAATATAATCAAAGTGTTCACTGGCTCTTGGTGGGCTCCATTTTAGATGAATGGTCCACCACTCCAGCATGGCCCGCTAGCATCATGTACTTATCCTTCCTAGTCAGTGTGGTGCACTCAAACCCTAGTGTGCAACCCAACATCCTCTGCACATGATTCGCCACGTCGATCGATGGCCTTCCACCCGTACACGTCATCTCGGTTGGCATCGGGTCCAGGAACGTGATCTCAAACGTAGGTCTAGGGTTCATGAACAATAAGAACGGGTCCATGGACTTCCATCCCCTGGCTGTCGATCCAAAGAACATGCCCTGCCTGATGTTGACTGCCACCGGCACGATCCGGTCGCTTAGTTCTGCAAACAAGGCGCTGAAGCGAAGCAAGAAGGGTTGACGGCATGTGGTACCCTCAGGGCAAATGATGAGATCGCCTTCTTTGAGGAGAGCTGAGATGCGAGCAGTGACAGTTCCACGATCACGTGATAATCGGAACGTGCGTATGGGGGACATGAGCTCAGAGAAATGGCCTAGACTGTAAGTTACACATGAAATCTTGCGTTTGAGGGCAACTGAGATGACGAGAGGATCGATGGCTGTGCGGTGATTGCAAACATAGAGAAAGCCAGGAGGGCCTGAGGAGGGTGGTGGTGGAGGTAGGCCGCGGGTTATAAGCTTGAGGCCAAAGAAGCTGGATAAACGGTGCATGATGGATAGGGGAAGTGGTACTAGGAAAAAGATTCGGATGATGGCTAGGATGAAACCGAGGGGATTCCATAGGTAGGTGATGATGGCGTTGAGATAGGTGGGCCTTTGAACTAGAAGGCCATCGTGAAAGATGAGACGGAGATTGAGGTCGTCTGGATTGACAGGAATGGCTGAACTGTTGTCCGGGTGCACAATGTAGCCCTCCTGGTTGGACCATGTAGACATATGTAAGTCAGCTGTGAGAAATATTTCGGAGCTACGACTGCATGTATTTATAAATATGTAACAATTACACAATGAGGGCTCGTTTCTCTGTGGGCCCTACCATGATGCATGTGTTTCCTCCAGGCTGTCCATCTATTTAATTTTTTAGATCATTTTATCGTATAAGATCAAAAAATAAGGTATATTCTAATCTCAAGTAGACCACATTACACGAAACAGTGTTAATTGAACGTCCACCATTAAAAACTTCTTGGGGGACATAAAAGTTTTGGATCAAGATGATCTTTATTTTTTTCCATTGATCTAGGTCTGTATGACCTAATCAATAGATTGGATGTCAAATAAACAATACAATGGGCATTATGAGGATTTTAATGGTGGACATCGAATCACTACTGTTTTCCTGTGGTGTGGTCCACCTGAGATTTATATCCCTCTCGTTTTTTATACTAAGACCTAAAATTATCTGTAAAAAAAGGATGTACGGCATGGATAAAATACATAATTTATAGTGGGGCCCACAGAGCACCAAACACTAGCTAGTGTCAGCGAGTTAGATTGAGTTGGGACCGAGTCAACAAGTTTTGAAGTGAGTGGAATACAAACAGATGAGTAGAAAAGAACAAACCTTGCATAGGGACACAAAATCATGATCAGACGCTCCACATCCAATCCCCAAATCCGGGGATTCCTCGCCGAACTCTTGCTTAATTGCCGACTTCTTCCATCTTCCCGCCAACACACCTGGAGTTTTAACGAACCCCGTAGCCCGCAAAGACTTAGGATGTACGTCGATCTCTGTTCCCAGCACTCTATCAGCACCAAGAAAGTCCGTCGCGAATGGCTCAACCATGACCGTCGGGATCGATGTCACAACAATCCTCCTACCGTACATGCCACTGAATGCCTGCCGGCTGTCTTCGCGGACATCCGCCGCATAGAATCTTGGCAGGACGGCACGTGCGGTCGTCCTAATGTCTCGGATCTTCAATCCAAACATGGATATGAAGATCATGAGCTGGATTGCTGTTGGTTCGGATACGAACGTGTAGAGTAGGTGGATGAGAGGAGAGAGGAGGAGGAGGAGGAGGCCGCGAAGGAGGCTGCCGGCCTCGATGGCGATGAGCATGAAATAAGGGAAGGGATTCGGAGAGATGAGGAGACCGCCATCAAGATCAGCTACAACGGTCTGGATTTCTTGGAAGATGGGACTGCAGGAGGCCATGGAGGAGTTGTTGGGGACGCAGGGGGGCATTGTTGTAGTGTTGTGTATGTGTGCGTATGAAGAGTGGCGGAGGGGGGAAAAACACTAGCACTGAGTTTCGACACAGCAGCTTTTATAGGGACAGAAGGGTCGTACCATCCTATTAGGACGCGGATATCCTGCAAAAGGCTTTCGCAATAAGTTCCTCTGTTGGGATGCAATGTGGGGTCCACTGTGATGTTTTTGAAAAATCCAACCTGTCCATACGTTTTGTGAGATAATTTTAGTAAACTACAATAAAAATGAGATGGATAAAAAAACTCAAGTGGGATACACAAAAGGGAAACGTGGGGATTGAGTGACCACGGTTGAAACATTTGTGTGGACCCAAAAGTTTAATATCAGCCTAAATATTTTTTGTTTCACTTATTCCCAGTGAGAATGACATTGTAAATGGTTTGGATGTTATATAAACATCAAGGTGAGCCCAGTAAAGCTACTCCGGGTCACAAATATCACTGTGGCCTAACTAGCATCCAAGCAAAGGAACCTCCTGCGAAATTCCCGGAATCCGCGTCCAATTAGGATGGGCCAATAGATAAAAGCACCTGAAAATTTGCAACGGTTCATAGGAATCTGACGTTGACAGAGGTAGCCTGGGACGCGGATTTACTCCGAAAGTCTTTCTCAGGAAGTTTATGGGATGCTATGTTGAGCCCACCTTGATGTTTTTGAAAAATCCACACCGTCCATACGTTTTCCCAGATCAATTTAACACGTGATACCAAAAGTCAGATGGATTCATAACTCAACGTGGCCATACGAGGGGAAAACCTGGGAAAGAGTTTCCTACCATTTAAACCTTCTTTGGATCTGCTTTGATGTTTATATGCTATCCAAACCGTTTATAAGGTGATCCACTGGATGAAGTGAAAACACCGTAAACTTAGCTGATATGAAACTTTGTGGTCATACTAACGTTTCAAATGGTAGTCACTGACCATCTCATGCAGCCCACCTGCCCACTTGAGTTTTCGATCCACTTAATTTTAGTCACAAGTACTAAAATTAGCTCTCAAGATGGATGGATGGTGTGAATTTCTTACAAACATCACGGTGGCCCCCCTAACATCTCAGCCCAGAAACTTACTACTAAAAGACTTTGGCAGGAAATCCGCGTCCGGTAGCCTGCAGTGAAAAAAGACAATCACCTTTCCGCATGACAACATTCTTAGAATTTGGATTCGGAATGCGTCCTGCCCATGCGTGGACGATAATACGTCCAGGGGCTCTGTGGGGTCCACCGTAATATATGGATTTTATCAACTCCGTTCAACTATTTTTTCAGATCATTTTAGTATGTTAGAACAAATATGAAACAGTTACAGTGCTGAAATGGACCACACTACAGAAAGCAGCAGTAATATTGATTCCCACGGTTAACACCACAGAAACAGTTGTGATTGAATCCCCACCATTAAAAACTTTATGAGGCCACTGGAATGTTCAAATGCCATCCAACCTGTTGATAAGATCACCAAGTTCTGGATGAAGAGACTAAATAAATAACACTTTGATTCAAGACTTTTGTGACCCACGACAACTTTCTTGTATTATGCTCCACCTGAGTTCAGATCTGCTTCATTTTTTGGATCTATGCCCTAAAATAAGTTTCCAAAACGTGGCATGGATACAAGGCATATACGTCACGGTGGGCCCATAGTCAGGGATCTCACCCACCTAGTGGATTGGGCTGAGCTGGTGAGGGAAAGGAGATAATTGGTGAAGAACTGCCAAACAGTGGAGCAATTTTTCTACCAGACACGTGGCATAGTGATCTACATATCTAGTCTTCTAATGTGTCTCGCATCTGAAACGAATGGCTCATATGCTAATTTAGAATTCTCATCATGCCATATTTTGTATTTAAATAGGTAGGATAGAAATGCAATGATAGTACTTACACATTATTTGATTGTCATCTCACACTACCCGAAAATCGCTGATTAGGAACGGTTGCATCTTTGGTTTAGGAATGGGATTAAGCCGTTCCTGATGTGAATGGTTTTAAACTGTCCCTACACTACCAAAAAACCCCCAAAATCATGAAAAAACTCCGGATCTCTCTTTCCTAGCGATTTTTATGGTTTTTTCCTCTCTTATTTCCATTTCCATCGAAAAACCCTCTTCATGCTCTGATGAAATATCCATCCTCCTTCAAGCCACCTCTCTCCCTAACCATTTATACCATTACAACAACAGCTTCATTTCTACAAAAGCTCTATCTATCTCTCCATTTGTAGTCTAGGGTTTTCCGGTTATGGGGTTCTAAGAATGATGAAAAGCAAAATGGTTGCATCCGTCGAGTTCTATATTGGCATCAACGAACTCAACAATGTCATCTTTCTAGCGGCCTGTGGAAGATCTACCAAGGTATTTTGTGTAATTCCGCTATCTTTCCTATCTTTTTGTCATTCTAATCGGTGATTCAGGAGTTAGGAAGTCAAATCTGCTCTCGAGGTTCACTAAGAATGAGTTCAGTTCGACGATTGGGGTCAAGTTCGCAACTCGGAGCTTGAACGTCGACGAGAAGGTTACCAAAGTTTAGATTCTGGGTACGACTGAGCAAGAGAGGAGATCTTCTTCAAAACCCATCTCTGTTTCCATTTTTCTAATCGGTGATTTTTTATTTATTTATAATCTTGGCATGATTTTGTCTATGTGAAGCTGTCGATGCTGATTTGGGTTGGCAAGAAATGTTCTTTCTTTTATAGTATTAGAGTTTGAGATATGTCGCATTTTCTTGATGTGGATTTTTGGGAGTATATTTTTTCTTATTTTTTTAGTTATAAAATGGTATAGATATGGAATTATTAGTTGATGCTTCTTCCATGTGGATTTTTTGGAGTATATTTTTCCTTTAGTTTTTTCCTTTTTAGTTTTATGATAGTTTGTTCTATTAGTTCTTGATCTAGATTAGTTGATTTCATAGACACATTACACTTGCTAGATTGAGTTCCTCACCTTTGTGACTTTTTTCTTTCATGTACTTGATAACTCATGTTTGATCTGTATGTTGGGACCTCTTTGATTGATATGTATGTAAAATGTTGTTAGATTAATGATGCACACATACTGTTCGATAAAATGCTCATGGGAGATTTTTCTTCCTGGAACGCTCATCGGATCAAACTTTGCACATCTTTATCATGTTATGGCCTTTAATCTGGAGTGTTCTCTGGAGCAGATCTTTAGGTGGGTAAAACGTTTTATCAAGTATTCCGATTCATTTTATGGCGGCGGTTCATATTCATGTGCAGGTGCTTAAGTCTATTGAGAGGCACATGGCAAACTTTTTTTGGGGTTGGTCTGAAGGAAAATAGACATCTCACTAGAAGGCTTGGAATTTGATGACTACGCCTAAGGATGAGGGGGAAATTGGAATTAGAAAGCTCGAAGACATTATGAGGGCTTTCCGACTTAAAATGGGATGGACAATTAAATTTGGCAAGGAGGATAATGTCTGGAAATCCTTTATGGCGGCAAAGTACCTTCCTCAAGACTTGCTTGGTGGGCTGGCTGTGTCAAGTCGGCTTTCTTCTCCCATGTGGAAGCGAATTAGGGAGCTTATTCCTACGGTCGAATCTCATGTTCAATGGTAAATAGGTGAAGGCAAGTGCAGCTTCTGGAAGGTGAATTGGACTGGTCTGGGCCCTCTCCTCCAGCTTGCTGACTCTGAAGTGCCGGTCAGGCTACAGGATGTTGAAGTTTGTCAGGTGATTGGATCTCTCGGGCCTCTTCCCCCTTCAGTCGCCCTTCTCTTTCTCCCTCAGAATGTCATTGATCATGTGTTTCAGGCAGATTTTTGTACCTCAGAGGATTTGGATGTGCCCATTTGGTCGTTAACGCTGTTAGGGGAATTTTCTGTTAAATCAGCTTGGTCGTTGTCCAGGGCCCCTAACCCAAGTTGGAGCTAGTCAAGATGGGTTTGACACTCAAAGCTTCCTCCCAAAATTTCTCTTCTCGTTTGGAAAGTGATTCAAGATGCAGTCCCCGTGGATTGTGTGGTGCAATCTCGGGGTGTCCATCTCGCGTCCAGGTGTGCTTGTTGTAATAGTCGGGTCTCCCAAAATTTCGCCATTGAAACCTCTCTTCATCTGTTTGTTAACAACAATTTGGCGCAATCAGTTTGGTCAACTATGGGTAGTTGGTTGGGGATTAGCGTCATACCAGCAATATCGATTGAGACAAGGCTATTTCAATGGTGGGCGGTTGTCGAGTCTATGCAAAGCAGGTTGGTATTTATGATGTTGATTCCCTGTACTATTATTTGGCAGCTGTGGAAAGCTCGAAATGCTGCAATTTTTGAAGGTAGAAGCGTCTGTTCAGATCGCGTGGTTGCAAAGATCAAATGGTGGGTGAATTTGCTTACTGCTTCTAGGAGTGATAATTGTTGGAGTAATCTTTCATGTCCAAATAGGACCTCACTGAGCCATACAAGAAGAGTTGGACGCCCAGTTCTGATAAAGTGGGAGAGGCCATTGCCCGGATGGGTTAAAATAAATGTTGATGGTTCCGCTAGAGGTAATTCGGGAAGTTCTGGTTGTGGTGGAATTTGTAGAGGGCCGAGAGGCGAATTCATATTTGCCTATTTAGTTGGTTATGGTTTTGGAACTAACACAGTGGCCGAGCTTCGTGCAGTGCATGATGGGCTTTATATCGATTTTCAGAGGGGTCTTAGCAATATCATTATTAAGTCGGATTCGCGTCTGGTAGTAGATCTCATTAATGATGTGGCTCAGCCAGGTTGGAAATGGCAGGCTTGGTTGCGTAGGATCAACCATCTCAGGAGGAGCGGCAATATCAGCGTTGTGTACGTCTTCAGGGAAGGAAACGCGCCGGCGGATTTCATGGCTCGATTAGGTAGTGCTACTCAGTCTCAGGCTTCTTTCATGAATCAATCTGAGCTTCCATGTCAGGTTCGAGGTATGATTTTTCTTGAGAAAGTTGGATTAGGATCGATTAGAGAGGCTCCATATCAGGTGGGGCCTTTGTAAGTATCTAGTGTGATCTCCTATATGATAGGTCGGGCTTGTTTCTTTTTGTCGGGGCCGGCCCGAAAGGATGTACAGTCAATCTTTTCTTAATAAAATTGGTGGGTTGGCCCACCTTCTCAAAAAAAAAAAAAAAGATCTTTAGGTGGGTCCCATTTGCCACCCAATGATGAGTATTTGTAGCTAGATCATTAAAGCATGATCTAGCCCTAAGCTTACTCCTCGACACAACATAGTGTAGGTATATAGGTGGGTCCTGCTGAGCATCAAGTCAGCATACTTGAGTCACAATCTCAGCTTTGAGCTTCTTTTCAACTGGGCCTCATGAGATCTCAATTCCGTCTTTCATAAGTTGTTTCTTACGAGATTTCACTTGAGTCTTTCAGGAGTTGTTTCTTGACAACAAGATTCTATCTTTAACAATATGCAGTTCATTGTCAAATGGGTGCTCCTGGAACAATAATTCTTTTAGCTCGTATCAAAGGGCCCTAGCCCTACATTGACCCTGAATCTATGCCACCAGAATGGGTCGATGTCTATATTAAAGCTCAACTTGTGGCCATTGGCACGCCTTAAATCAAATTGTCCCGATTAGATTGATCATCATCCAAGAATCAGAGTGATTGTAGAATCCTAACCTTTGGCTAGTGAACACCAGTTTGAAGTAGTCAGATCACCGGATAACATTTGCTTTAACAGGCCATTAAATGGCCGTCTGCATAATTCTTATTTTATTGTCCATCTATCATAATTTGGACAGTTTCGCTGATTTGGCTACTAGTTGCCATGAGATCTCTATGAGTTAGGGCTGGCAGATTCCAAACTTTTATTTATTTATTTATTTATTTATTTAAGTTGTCAAAGAAAAAAAATCACATTTGATTGAGAATTCAGAATCAACTTTGCAATGGATTCCAATTCAACTAAATCAGGAAAATATTTATAACCTTTTATAACTCCAAAAAAAACCCTAATGAATTAAAAAAGAAGAAGAAGAAAAAAGCAACTAATGCTTTGAGGCAATGAGACTAGCAAGATTGCCTAAAAATCTTAGAACTTCGTCTCCTAGTGATGGGATGGGTTCAGATTTTAGGATCCACTTAATGCATGGCACGGATCTTGTGTAAGTGTGCCACAACTCGCCTCTTAAATATTCCAAGGTATAATCTTTTTGGATTCTTATTCATGAATAAGACTGATAAGAGTGGTTGAAATTCTTATTTTGGTATAATCTTTTTGTATTAGTAGCTATCATATGGTTGAAGGGGTGATTGGAGCTTGGCTGGTGGATGTGTTAGTAGCTGTTATGTGGCTGGTGGATCTATCTATTTGTAGGGTGATCTTCAATCTTTTTGTGTTAGTAGCTTAGGTATGTTGAAAGCAACCCACAATATGCTGAATCCAGCATTTTCTTGGTCAAATTCCAAAAACTTTAGGTATTTACCTAACAATAATAACAGCCAAATTATGAAAGAGTTGATTGTATGAAAGAGTACTTGAAGACTCACTTTGTCATAAGCTCCTTTTTATTTTCTTTTTCAGGTTTAGGCAGCAATTCGTGGCAGTGGTGGTAGTAGAACTCATCATGTTCATCTCTCAATTTTGAATTTATTAGAATTTATTTCTATTTTCTGCTTTCTTTCCTCATGGATTCGAGCAGTCTCTGTGAGGAGTCCAAAGAAGTTCTGTGGATTCGGAGTAGTTATCCTCCTAAGGAAGACGGTGATCAACCTCATCATGTTCATCCCTGCATCGCATTCTGAATATTTTCTTTGCAGGCGCTCATACAGATTGAGAATTGTCTAAATGCGGAATCGAATGGAATGTGCCTGTAGCACTGGGAAAGGCAATCAAAGATGCTCCTGGCTCTCACATTTACCTCCTGTAATTTTTCATTTTCCTCATTCAATTAAATTATATATGATTTGTTTGAATGAATCTCTCTTCTTACTCCATTTGGATTTGTACAGAGGAACATGGATGACAGAAACAGCTCTTCATTTACTATCCTTTGATCCTTGAAATACCTTTTCTATTTTTTGGAATTGATCACCTACCAGCACCCTGCACTGCGCCAGTGGCACAGTTGTTTTCAACATGAAAAATCAGGGATAAGAATACACACACCCCCACACACACTTTTCATGGCTGAAATGGGCCTCTAGGTGATCATCTCTCTCTCTCTCTCTCTCTCTCTCTCTCTCTCTCTCTCTCTCTAAATTTATTGGTGGACAGTTTTCGTGCTTGGCCAACTACGATCAGCAAAGAAATTGAGGGTGTGAAAACCCATGGGTTGGGATTCTCGTCAAGTGCTAGGAAGGTTTGTTGGTGGGCCGTCTTCATTTCCAGATCAGGCCAGTGGTGGTGCCAGAAGTGGTCCCCCAATGGCAATCAATCAAGTGGGAACTGTTGTGAACAGGCCAGTGGTCAATGATAACACAATCATTGACCACTTGGAGTATGGTCCCCCAAAGTTCTTTTTCCTGTCTGCAGGAGTTCCAGAGCTATGGCATCACTTGGAGTATGGTCCATGCACATGATGGCCTTCCAAATCGAAGATCCTAATCACCATATGCATGCATATTTCTACATGTTTGTGTATCTTGTCCTTAAGGAAAATGCTTTCATGATATTTATCCCATTTGAACTTGAAGAATTGCTTCGTGTACTTCTTATGTCTGTATATTTTACTTGTTACAGGTCAAGTTCTCGTCTATTAGCTGGACTCACGGTAATAAAGGTTTCTTTATTCTTGTTATCCGGCTCCGAAGTAAGTGATACTTCTCTATCAGCATCATCGTGATCATGGCCTTGTCACAGCTATTAGGGTTGGCTTTGTGAATCTTGTTTGCCAATAATCTTCTGGATTAGCTCCAACTAAATGACATGGAATGATGTGTTTGAATATCAATGCATTCGTTCGTGCAATATTATGTTCATGATGGGTAATTCTGTTCTGGCCTTGTATAGGGAAGGGGAACAATTGGATGCTGAGACAGAGACCAACATTAACATTAATCATGAGGTCTATTATCATTTCTTGGGTACAGATCAATCACAAGCTATTTTGTGCTGGAAGGATCCAGACCACCCAAAATGGTCATTTTCAGTTGAAGTCACCGAGGACGGAAAGGTAACATGCTCTCTGCTCATCTTTTTTTAAAATAAAAATAAAAATAAAAATTGAAAACATCGAATGTGATGCATTCGGATTTTCTGTTCTTATATATATGTATTTTCATTTATGTGTGTAAAGATTGTATCTGTCCTTCCAAGTTATCTCCAGAAACATTAGTGGAATAGTGGCAGCAATATCTTTAGGTCCCACAGCCACTCAGTTACCTTTTGCTAAAGGCACTAAAATACCATTGCTGCTTATAACCATCCTCATTTGTTTCAGTTGTTATTGACAAATGTACAATATGAATAGGTTGCCTAGTTTTAATTCAACATAACTAGAGTTGGGTGGATGAAATGGAGATGTGACTCTAGAGCTTTGTGTCATTGCTGCATGCATATGATATAGGGGAAATTTTATAAGACAGTTATTCAACTGGCTAGGTTATATGGGACATCATTTGGTAGAACATATGGGCCATAACATGGCATATGATAAAAACTGTCTTTTTTTATTCGCTCTTATGCTTTGTCCTCTTTTTAGAGTTTTAAGTCTTGTATATATTGAGGATGGAATTGTTCCACATTGGTTGGATTGTTGTAGAAAAAAAAAGAACTAAAGCCTAGCTCCAGTCCTTGACCGATGAATCATCAAGCTTTGCTCGTATGAGCATAAGGTTTGAATATAATGCTCTGAAGTGATGAGTCATAGAATTCAAGTATTGAAATGAATGGTTCTCTAGTTTGACATATTGATGCTTGTTATCCTTTAGTGCATATGGTCTAAATGTCAGATACAATGTCTGATTAGTCTGACATGTGTCAACTATGAATCCGGATTTCAAAGGGAGATTCCATGTAATGCTGGTTTTTGACAGTATAGAGCAGGCTAATTTCTTCTTCCATTGCACCCAATTGGACATCAGATGAATGCTTATAACCATGCATATTTGACCATTTTACTATCATTACAATAGCTCACATTGTAGAACTCGACATTTCAAATAGAAATAAGTCAGCGCTTTATGACTTGTCATTACTCATCAAAGTTACCAGTAATACATTTTTGTATCATAAATAAGTGCATCACATTACATCATCTTATTTTCAGTAGTATAGACTGAGAGATTTGTGTATGAGTTTTTCTAGCTAAGTAGCTGACTTATTTTATTCGAACCTGTAGTATCTTCTTTTATCTATTGGGGAGAGTTGTGATCCAGTCAACAAACTTTACTACTGCGACTTGTCTACACTTCCAGAAGGGCTTGAAGGTTTAAGGGAGAGAGATGATATGCTCCCCTTTGTTAAGCTTGTTGATAATTTCGATGCACTTTATGAAGCAGTATCAAATGATGGCTGCCAATTCACCTTCCGGACAAATAAAGATGCTCCAAGGTATAAGTTGGTCCGGGTAGACCTCAGGGAGCCAAGTGAATGGACGGATGTGCTCCAAGTTTAATTTTCCATTTTCAAGGGCTCGACTCGTTACTGCTAGAATTGCTCTTTTAATTTTCAATATGGTATAACTTATATGTGTCTCTTTTGCTTAACTTGTTAGGGTTGAACTGTCTCATAAAAAGTTGCTGGTTGAAGCTCTGCAACACCAAAATGAAGTGGTAGGTTTCTTAAAGAACTTGTAAGACTAAGGTCAGCCATTTACTCACATTATTTGATTACTTGCTTTTTTGCCTTTTGGTCCAAATTTTTTAATTGTAAGAACAACCATTTTCGTTAGATACACTTGATTTCATGCTCCATATATTTGATTTTTCTGATATGCGAGAGCCTAATCAATGCGGACCATGTGCATGATGTGTCAGTTTCCTCATACCTAATTTATTTTCTGCTTTCTTCTGACTCTTGACCCATTAAAAGCTGGACTGACTCTTGACTCTTGATTCTGCTTGGACTCAAAACTCATTTCAAGTCTGAATAGTTGTTGAATAGCCTTGTAATTCCTTTTGTTGATGCCTTGTGAAATAATATCATTGGTTCTCTTTGGGAGTTTGTTAGTTAGTTTTCTTCTATTGTACTTACAGGTGTGACCCATTACTGGCAGAAAAAATACCGTGCCCAAAAATTAACAAAGGGGCTGGAAATTGAAATTTTGCGACGATTTTCAACCGTCCCTAAATTTTGCGACACCCTATTTCAGGAACGGTTTTCAACCGTCTCTATTTTTTGCGACGCTCTTTTTAGCCACGATTTAAAACCGTTCCTAAATGGTTTAGGAACGGTTTTCGTGTAGTGACAATTCAGATCAATCGAACTACCCAAGTAAACTGATGCAACTAGGAGCACTAACGATGCTTTAAGAGCACGGGAACATTTTTCAAAACAAACATAAAAATAAATAAATAAAAGAGGATAGTATAGAAAGGCAAAACAACTGATTTTATTCTCAATCAAATGAATAAATTAGAAGAGTTGGTGACGATGAGGAAGAAGAAACTGTAATGAGAATAAGAAAAAAAAATCTGCAGATGCCATTGATGTTACATACAATTAGGTACATGAACAGCCAGTGCTAACAGCAGCTAAAACCCAAGTGGAGCGCACCAGCCTCAGCCAGCCCACTTTCAAATTATCCCTGCAGTGCAAAATCTGGACCCTTAATTGCACTTACCCAGCATATGTACAGTGGCCATAGCCCAACAAAAACAAAAGGGGGTGGGGGATCCAAATTCCCTGTTTAAGACTATTTTGTTCTTTTTCTTTTTTTGTTTTCCATTTTCCTATGTGATGATTGATGAATATAACAATATACAGTACTTTTCCATTGGTGTTGAAACTCCATTGCTATTAGTAACTACTGAGTCTGATCTTGATACACATCATTATTGGAAGCTAGCACTCCTGCAGAAAATCTGAATTTCAAAAATACCAACATCAGTTGCTGTGTCGGAGGATGATTAAAAGCTCCTGATGAAACTAAAGCTACAAACATAATAGAAATGCAAATGATCTTTCAACTCCATAGAGTCCAACTTCAACCAATGCCACATCCAAAATCAGTCAATGGGGTGGGGTAGGACACTTGTCAAAGCTTGGATTTGGATGAAAACCCCAAATTCATTAAAGATTGTCTCAGACTGACCCCAAATCATAATCAGGATAGCAGACGGATCCAAAGCTATGGAACTTTGGTGTGGTTCTTTCATCACAATGCTCATGAAGAACCCAAAACTGCACACTCGCAATCTCGGGGCATGTGTACTGTGTAGGATACAGTCAAAACATTTAGTATTAAATTCAAAATTTTCTATTTAGGAAAAATGTCTGAAATTTGGCAATTTATCAAATTGCTCATGTCCCAACTTGATCTGGAAAAATGGATGGATCTGGTAGATTTCTTACCAACATCACAGTGGGCCCCACCTAACTTCACGGGGTAGGAAGTCCTCTAAAGGCTTTAGCAGGCAATCTGCATTGGATAAAAGTTTTCCATGGCAATCTAGCTACTTCCAATTAGGGGTTACTGGTAACAAGTCAGTGGGTGTTGAGGTCCACCTTGATGTATGTGTTGTACATCCATACCGTCCATTAGTTTTTATATCTTATTTTATGCCATTGTCCCAAAAATGAAGTAATCTCAAGGGACCGAACAATAAGGATTGAATGCTCACCACGAAAAACTTACTATGGGCCACAAAAGTTTTGAATCAAGCTGATAATCATTTTTTTCCCTTCATCTTGGTCTCAGTGACCTTATGAATAGGTTGGATGCAAATAAATATTATGGTGGGCCCTAAGATGTTTTTAATGGTGGGCGTTCAATAACGATTGTTTCATGTGGTGTGGGGCACGTGAGATTTGAATCTGTTTCATTTTTAGCCCATACTTTAAAATGAGAAGAAAAAAAAAAATCATAAACAGTGTGGATATAAAATATATTTATCAACATGGCCCCAAAGTCACAATAAGATCCACTAACTTGTAATCCTGCAAAGCCTTCTGAAGCAAGTTACTGTTAGTCTGTGACTGGAAGCTCGGTGGGGCATATTGTAATGTTTGTGAAAAACCCACCTCGTTTATATATTTTTCCAGGCCATGTTAGGACATGAGAACGAAAGGAGACAGATCCAAAAACTCAAGTGAGCCGCACGACAAGAAATAGTGAGTATTCAAGGACATGAAATACCACTTAAGAAAAAAATCATTGGCCCAACCAAACAACTCTAATTAACATTTTCCTTTCCATTTCACTTATAAAAGCAATGGGTACATGGTTAAGAAACTGGTAACTTGATCAACTCGTTTGGTCTTAAGTTAAGTCAAGACTTGCCTGAGTCAGGGCTGAATCAGTCTGACTCACCTGAGTTAGTGGTGACTCGGGGGTGAGTTGTGGTATCGGATTGGATCATATGCTACTGAATCTGAGTCAACTCAGATGAGTCCGCATCAGATTCATACGAGTCTTACAACCATGATGAGGTATGATATATTCTTCCTCACATGTACAAGCTCCTCCACCATTAGGCAGTACAGAAGATACGATATGGGGCATTTCTTTGTCTAGTGACCATTTAAAGTTTACCTTTTGCCAATCTAGTGGTTTACATTTATTCACGAGGTCCTGATTTGCCATTGTTTGCAATTTCAAAAATACCAGCATCAGTTACCGCATTGGAGTGTAGATGCAAAGCATGGAAGTTAGGTGTGGTTCTTTCATCGAAATGTTCAGAAAGCACACAAAATTGCACCCTTGCAATCTTGAGGCATGTGTACGGTATAGAAAGCAGCCAAGAAATGCCCCACTATTAGTGGTGTACACCGAGTCGAGCTGGCCTCAGCTCGAATGGGCTCGGCCACTAGCTGACCCCAGCTCGAACTCAGCTCGGCTCGGCTCGGCTCAGTTCGGTCAGCAACTCAGGCCAGTTCGAGCCGAGTTCAAGCCAAAATCGAGCTTCTACGGCATTTTCACAAACACATGCAGTGCAATATTAAAATCAAGGAAAAACGGTATTTGTGACCGGTTTTGGAACAAGTATTTCATCGAACATGGAGCCAAAATCGGCCGAAATATTTCATAGGCAACATCAAAATCAAGGGAAAATGGTATTTGTTTCATATACATACCTTCCTTGACACTTTGTTGAGTCATTTCATCAAATACTTGGTGAGCAACATCAATATCAAAGTAACCGAGTCACCGAACTAGTTCGATCCGAGTTCGATTCGAGTTGGGGTTTGATCCGAATCGAGTTGACATCGAGCACTGAGAAATTTTTTCGAACTCAAAAAATGAGCTCAACTTGGCTCAGAAAACTCGGCTTCCAACCAAGTCGAATCGAGCTTTTTCGAGTCGATTCGAGTGAGCTAACCGAGCTAACTCGGTTCATGTACACCCCTACCCACTATAGGCAACTGGATAAAATTTGGCATTATTTGATGGCTTTCTCAACAGAAGTTTAAAACAGATAGCCATCTAGCAGGGGAAAGTCTTCTGATTGACCTGTTATGATCATTTGAACAACACCAGTTTTTTGGTCACACTGGATTTGTTGTTGATGTCTTAAATCTGAAAATTAATAAGTTTGTCGATGACCGCTTGATGGTATCGAGCAAGCTTTTGATACTTGCCCGATGTCACTTGGAAAAATTTTAAAAATTTATATTTTATCATTGAAAGGTTTCGGTGTTTAGTTCGATGACATGAAATATGTTCGATGATATTGACAATTTATCAATGTCTTGTTTTTTCTACAAAGGTTTTTCAACGTTAAATTGAGAAGGTTTGTGATTGGAGTACTTTGCTTATTGATTTATTTTATATTACCTCCTAGAATAGGCTTGAAAATCAGATGGACAGAATGGATATAAAACACATCACGAATGTGGGTCCACAGTAAGGTAACACCCACTAAATTATTACCCGCCTAATCCGCTCCGTGGCGCAGGTACCTCGGCGGTCTTGACGTGGCAAAGTTCTGTAGCCCCAACATGATGTATTTGTTATATCCACACTGTTCATCCATTTTTCGAGATCATTTTAAGGTCTGAGCCCAAAAATAAGGCAGATCCAAAACTCAATTAGACCACACGAAAGAAAGCAATGACGATTGAATGCCTACCATTGAAATCGTCTTAAGGGCCACAGAAATTTTGGATCATGCTGATCTTTCTGTTTTGCCTTCATCCACGTCTGTGTGACATTATGAACAGGTTTTGGATGGAAAATAAACATAATAGTGAGCCAGAGGAAGGTTTTAACAGTGGACATCATCGTCCTGCTTCTTTCTACAGTGTGGTTCATTTAAGGTTTAGATCTGCCTCATTTTTTGAATCATGGCCTAAAATGATCTCTCAAAATTGATGGACGGTGTGGATAACACACATATCGGTTTTGGTGTTCCACGCAAACCGCATCCATTTACTGCCGGGTCTAACCCGGCTGTCAGGCCCACTACGGAATATCATTCTGGGTCTCTTGCCATTGTTGCCAGCGTTGCTGGAGTCAGGCCGGGTGTCTTCCAGGCGTCTGGCCTTCTTGTGGGGCTTGAAACTCTGGCTTCTACTCCAATGGGGTGAGAAGACCCATTTCTTCTAGGCCTGATTTGGTTAGCCCATTTATGGTTTGCTCCTTGTGGGCGTCCATACAGCAATGGTGGACCCGTTGGACAAGTACTTTAATCAATCTAATTCAATCCTTTCAGTTTTGCAGTTTTGGGTACTGGGCCTATTCTATCTAGAGTAT
Source organism: Magnolia sinica (assembly GCF_029962835.1). Classification (NCBI taxonomy): domain Eukaryota; kingdom Viridiplantae; phylum Streptophyta; class Magnoliopsida; order Magnoliales; family Magnoliaceae; genus Magnolia; species Magnolia sinica. The sequence continues at coordinate 81,970,755 of NC_080586.1, forward strand.
TCAAATAACACCTTTGATAATGCACTGGGTCTGTTGCTTCCAATGGGAATTTTCTAGATTATGATGGTCTCGTAGCCCATTTGATGACGACGACCCTGGTACGCTCTACTCTCTTGGGCCCACTTTCATCTATCCATTTTAAAACCCTTAGTGGGATTGATATGCATACAGACTTGGAAACAAATGTTGCACATGACCTAACTAATGGCCATGTTGTTCCTTCCAAATATAACAAAGTGCTCCATCGGACCCCTTCATGTAGCCTTCACAAAGAAATCCTATATATTGTTTCCAATCATATGATCCATTTAAATCATGGATGGAGTTAATTTTTGGATTGTGAGTATTACCTTATACATTCTTTCCAGTCGTGTGGTCTACTTGAATCATGATGGGGCTAATATTTTAGCCCCAGAGCCTAACATGGGGTGAATCACCTGATGGTTGCAGTGGATTTCACATTAACATCATGGTGGGGCCCACCTGATCCCTTAACCCCTTCCCTTTCCTCCCATGTTAATTACTAAATCAATGAGATAGCTTATTGAAAATAATTTTAAAAAAGGAACCAGCATAAGTTCTACATTAAGTAGATAGTTTTTCTTTCTTCTTTTTATTATTATTATTATTTATTATTATTTAATTTTCTGGTCCAACATAAACCATCCATGAGTGGCCTGGTAAGAATTGATAGGCACTAAACCCAATCAGATCCTGGACCCAGACCAGCTGGTAAGACCCGACCAGTCAGCTCAAGTATGGACGACTCAATCCAAACCCGTGTGTCAGATCAGAGCCGCTCGTCAGTCAATCCCAATATGGTAAAGACTCAAACCAATATGATAAGTGGTTCAAATTCTGTGTACATGTTTGGGTCCACAGATGTATGGAAATCTATCTTGCTGACGTTGCATACAGATTCATTAACACGTGTGATGTGAGTTGGCCTGGAATAATTTCAGGCCCAAATTTGAAATGTTGCAGTGGGCAACCTGGTGGGCCCCATTTAGCCACACAACCTGGATGGCAGGATATGATTCCACGACTAGGTTAGGATGGGCCACATGCCCACAAACTAAAACCGACTTAAATAAAAAAAAAACTTGAGTCAACGCATAAAACCAAGGAAATTACAAACGGCCTCACAGGCATCAATGGTATGCAACTTGCCTCAGTTGACTGGAACTTGGTTGAGTCCAATCTCCTGTTCAGCACCATGGTTTAGTATTGAGAAGAGAGGATGACATGGTCCTCATCTGAGTCACCCCGACTTGGTCCAGTCATGACTCAACTCACGATCGAATGAGTCCATCTGAGTCAAAAAACCATGCTCACGGGCAGTTGTAACCTGGGTTTGGTGAAATGTAGGGCCCGACCCGTGACATCCTAGACTGTTGAATTTGGGTTTGATGATCTTCTTAGACCCAGTAATTTAGCCAGTATTGATCACGACCGTTCAATATTCAGTATTGTCGTCTCATGGTCTCTGTCAACGGTTGGTCATTGTACATGCATCGATGACAAGGGGATATAAGAACATACATCAACATGGCCGATATTATCACCAATACGCAAAAAACATCATTGATTGAGGCAAACATTGAGAAAATGAATTTTTTTTTTTTTTAAATCACTAAAAAACCAAATTTGAAATGTTAAAGGACATGTATTAAAAATCACTAAAAAAAAAATAATGAAAAAAATTTTAAAAAAAAATCACTAAAAACTTCAGAAGATGTTAAAGGACATGTATTAAAAATCAAGAATTGTAAAAAACCAAATTTGAAATGTTCCAGTGGGCAACGTGGATAGCTGGATATGATTCCACGACTAGCTTAATTAGGATGGACCCAAAGCTGACACAGGGAAGGACGTGATGAGGTTGATCACCCCGTCTTCCTTAGGGATAACTGCTCCGAATCCGCGGAGTTCCGAGGATTCCTCAGAGTTTTCTCAAATCCACATGGAATAAATAAAAATAATTTTTAATAAATTTGAAAATAAATTGATTGCTAATTACAATACTTTAAATATTGAGTTCAATCCTAGGATGGAGTTTTAGACTCGAACTCCCAAAAAATGTGACTTTATATACTGTTATCATTCCTACTAAACTTCATGGTTTTTGTCCCAAAATAATAAGTGTCCAATTTGATGTAACCATGTTATTCTCCTAATTTTTCTTAGCCATTTTCATGTTGGGCACGTCTCCTAAAACTCAACGGATCAAAAGTTATAAACAAACTAAAACTAATTATTTATAGTAAAAATGAAAATAAAATAGACTTTTGATCGTCAATCGGATGAAATATTGCAAAGCCAACATGGAAAACCAGAAATAGCAAGTTGGTTGGCTATATAGTAGCTTCTCCTACCCCAAAATCATATATAATATGTTAAAAACTCATTCCATTTTGCGAGATACAACTATTTTAAGGTTTCGATGGTCCTGATCATCTCCACCTTCAATCAGGCCTTCTTTGGTCCATCTTTGCCATGAAAGTGTCGGCGGCCCGCTTTATATCAGTCCCCTCCACCTCAAAAGATCACGACCTCGAGTTCTCATCCCACTTTGCTTCATGATACTCGGTTAGGTCCGCAACATTGAAAGTACGCAAGATCTCCATATCATCCGGTAGAGCAACAACATAAGTATTGTTGTTGATCTTAAATTTCTTCTTGCGTAGATGGACCATAACATGGTAGCATACCTCGAACAACTTTTGTCGCCGATGCTTGTCGGCTTGCTCCTTATACTTGTCGTTTGAGGTATGTAACTTGGCTTATACATCTGTATGAATGCCCATAATCTATTCTGTCATCTGTCCTACTGCAATGCTCATGCCCGGGAGCTTGGGCAAAGGGACTAAGTCAAGTGTGTGATGGGGCACTCGGCCGTAAACAATCTAGAACGGGGACTTCCCTGTCGAGCAGTTCACCATGTTGTTAAATGCAAACTCTGCTTGAGAGAAGGCCAAATCCCACTATTTTGGTTTCTCACATGAAATACACCGAAGATGATTTCCCAACGTGCTATTCATAGCTTCAGTCTTCTAATCAGTTGTAGGTGTTAGGCACTACTAAACTAAAATTGCATACTAAATCGATTCCACAAAATTCATCGGAAGTGGCTAATAAACTGTGTCACAGTCAGAAGTAATAATCTTGGGAATAGTTGTACAACCTCTTTAAAGAATAGACTCGCCACGTGTGTTGCATCAAGGGTCTTCTTATATGAGATAAAGTGCTTCATCTTTGAGAAACGATCTACCACCGCGAACACCAAATTCATGCCGCGTTGTGTTCATGGAAGACCAAGCATGAAGTCCATAAATAAGTCATCCCAATGGCCATCAAGCAATAGTAACGGGGTGTAAAGGCTCGTATTCTGAGATAACCTCTTTGAGGTCTGGCAAACATGACAGCGCTACATTACTTTACACACGTCATGTACTAATTGCGACCAATAATATTGCTCATCAACAAGAGCCCGCGTCTTGTCTTGTCCAAGGTATCCACCAAGGGTACCTCCATGTAGCTCTTAAATAATTTGCTCTCTCAAAAAACTTTCAAGAATATATAGTTGATTCCCTTTGAAAAGAAAACCGTCTTGCATATGGAGGTCATTGGGATGACCCTCTTAACACCTCACCCATACATCCTTGAAGTCCTCATCCTCGGCATACAACTCCTTAAGACAATCGAAGCCGACCACCTCATTGCTCGTCATAGCAAATAGTGATGCACGATGGCTAAGTGCATTAGACACCATGTTACGATGCCCTGACTTATGCTTCAGAATCAACGTGAATTCATGTAAAAATGTAACCCATCTAACAAGCACACGATTCATGTTAACCTGATTATTAATAAACTTTAAGGCTTAGTGGTTAGTGTAGAGAACAAACTCTCTCTGAATCAGATAATGCCACCAATGCTGCAGTGCTTGAACCACTGCGTACATCCCAAGTTCATATATCAATCACTTCTTTTGGGCTTCACTAAGCTTCTTGTTGTAGAAGGCTATCGACATGCTTTCTTGTGATAATATTCCTCCAATTCGACATATAAGGTATCATACTCAACCTCAAATGGTTTGTTGAAATTAGAAAAAACCCAGACTTTTTCAAATCTCCGCCAACCACCCCCCTAGCGATCCGCTCGTTGCGACGGTCTCTGCTACCCGGTTTCCATCTTTTCAACCGGCGGTGGCAACCCTCGTCCATCTACCCTGCTGCTTGCTGAGCATCTGAGCTCTGTTCCGGCAATCACCCCCATCTTGCTCTCTCTTCCTCATTGGGCATTACTGGATCCCTAGCATGAGGCCCAAATCTGATTGCTAGGTATGTCGATAAATCCGCAAGCCAAATTTGGCCTTCCACCTATGGAGGGGGAATGGAAAGCAGTTCGCAATAAGCATCGTAGAGGTGAAGAGGGAAGTTTGTTTGTCGGTAACCTTGCCTCATTTTTGTGTTAATGCATTAGAATGATCTTCGAAAAGGGTTGAACAACTTGTATAAACGGATACATCACAGTGGGCCCGCCTATAGAACTGCCCGTTCGGGGCTAAAGACGGGCGGGGGTAGGACGCAATCTGCATCCCTGACATGTTGAGTAGCAAGTCGGCTACTGAAGTTACGTCACCAAGTTCTGTGGGCCCCACTATGATGTATGTGTTGTATCCACACCGTCCATCCATTTTAAGATATAATTTTAGGGCATGAGACAAAGAATGAGGAAGATAAAAATCTGTAGTGGACCCCACTACAGAAAATAGTGGGGAGAGTGATTCCCACCGTTGAAACTATCCCAAGGCCACCATAATGTTTATTTGAAATCCAACCTGTTCAAAAGTTAAAGAAGACATGAAATAAGAGAAAACACAAATATCAGCTTGATCTAAAACTTTTGTGGCCTTTAGAAGTTTTTAATGTTGGGCGTCACTGTCCCCACTCTTTTCTGTGCTGGGGTCCAGTGGAGCTTTGGATTTAACTCATTCTTTGGATATTGCCCTAAAATGATCTCTCCAAATGGATGGAAGGTGTGGATACAAAATATACAAAATGGTGGGGCCTACGGTAACATCACTTCAGCAGCGTGTCTCGCTACTCAACATGTCATAGCTAATCCGCAGAAATCAAATTGCGTACTGAGTTACTCAGGTACGCTTTTATCTTACTGAGTAAACTCAGTTGGGCCCACTGTGAATGCATGTGGTTTATCCGCACCGTCCATCCATTTTTCCTGCTAATTTTGGGGTTGATCCCAAAATTACAGTAAATCCAAAGCTCAAGTGGACCATGCCACAGGAAATAGTGTGGAATAATGATTTCCACTGTTGAAACCTTCCTAGGGCCCACATTAATGTTTATTTGCCATCCAACCTTTTAATAATATCAAAAAAACATGGATAAAGATAAAACACAAACATCAGCTTGATCCAAAACTTCTATGGCCTCCAAGGATTTTTCAATGGTAGAGGTTTAATCACACTATTTATTGTGGTGTGGTCTACTTGAACTTTGTATATGCTTTCTTTTTGTTTTCAAGACCTAAACTTATCTGTTAACATAGATGAACGGAGTGGATAAACTAAATAAATAATGGTGGACCCACAGAGTTTATTCAGTACGCTAATGGTACTGAGTTATTCAGTACGCAATCCGCTTCGAATCCACGATTTCACTTGAAGTGGATAAAATCAGTGGGAATTGAACTTCTATCATTGAGAAATTCTCTGGCGTGTCAGGGTTGCACTGTTTCTGTCATGGACAACCATAGTGTTTGTGAGAAATCCATCCCATCCATCAATTTTTGGAGATCATTTTAGGACACGGGGACAAAAATGAGCCAGATCCAAGACTCAAGTGGGCCGCATTAAAGGAAAAGGTGGGTAGGAAAATTTTTACCGTTGAAACCTCCCTAGGTCAAAAGTGATGTTTCAATTGCATCTATACCGTTCATAACAATATTCCTACTAAGATGAATAGAAAACAAAAATATTATCCTAATTTAAAACTTCTGTGGCTCCACGAATATTTTAACTATGGACGTTCAATCCTCACGTTTTCGGCCCACTTGAGTCTTGGATCCGGTTCATTTTTGGTCTCTTGTCTTAAAATGATATGGAAAAATGGATAGACCGGGTGGATTTCTCAAAAAAAAAAAGAAAAAAAAGAGACCACAGTAGGCCCCACATAAGTTTCTAGCGCAAGGTTTTTGGCATAAAATAAGCGTGAGAGAGATAGAGGTGGAGTGATATTTTAATAACCGGTTACTCTGGTTCTGTTTATCCAATTTCCCTGTAAAATTTTTCAATTTGTTTAAAATTTTCATCCTCCAATGAATAACGTGCTGCCAGCACTCGACCTCCTGGAAGGTATAGTACGGTCGAGCGTATAGAACCTTTTCCCATATATATATATATATATATATATATATATATATATATATATAACATATCATGAAGGTGGGCCCAAAGTAAGGTAACACCCACTACATTATTACCCGAGTAACACCTCATCCGCTTCCATCACGCTGGGACCTGTTAATGTGTTGACATGCCAAAGTTATGTAGCCCCAACATGATGTATTTGTTATATCCACACCGTCCATCCATTTTTCGAGATCATTTTAGGGTACAAGCCCAAAATTATGGCAGATCCAAAATTCAATTAGGACACATGAAAGAAAGCAATGAGGATTGAATGCCTACCATTGAAATCTTCTTAAGGGCCACAGAAGTTTTGGATCATGCTGATCTTTCTGTTTTGCCTTCATCCATGTCTGTGTGACATTATCAGCAGGTTGGATGGAAAATAAACATAATGGTGAGCCAGAGGAAGGTTTTAACAGTGGACATCATCATCCCACTTCTTTCTACAGTGTGGTTCATTTAAGGTTTAGATCTGCCTCATTTTTTGAATCATGGCCTAAAATGATCTTTCAAAATGGATGGACGGTGTGGATATAATACATACATAATGGTGAGACCAGTAATTTGCCACGTCAACACACCGTCGGTTTTGTGTACCACACAAACCGCATCCATTTACTGCCGGGTCTAACCCGGCGGCCCACTACGGAATATCATTCTGGATCTCTAGCCATTGTTGCCAGCGTTGCTGGAGTCAGGCCGGGTGTCTTCCTGGCGTCTGGCCTTCTTGTGGGGCTTGAAACTCTGGCTTCTACTCCAATGGGGTGACAAGACCCATTTCTTCTGGGCCTGATTTTCTTAGCCCATTTATGGATTAGCAAAAGGTCCTTGTGGGCGTCCACACAACACTGGTGGACCCGTTGGACTAGCACTTTAATCAATCTTTTCAGTTTTGCAGTTTTGGGTACTGGGCCTATTCTATCTAGTGTATTCAAATAACACCTTTGATAATGCACTGGGTCTGTTGCTTTCGATGGGAATTTTCTGGATTCTGATGGTCTCATAGCCCATTTGATGACGATGGCCCTGGTACGCCATCAACTACTCTCTTGGGCCCACTTTCATCTATAACCCTTAGTGGGATTGATATGCATACAGACTTGGAAACAAAATGTTGCATATGATCACCTAATTAATGGCCATGTTGTTCCTTCCAAATATAACAAAGTGCTCCATCGGACCCCCCCATGTAGCCTTCACAAAGAAATCCTATATATTGTTTCCAATCATATGATCCATTTGAATCATGGATGGAGTTAATTTTCAGATTGTGAGTATAACCTTATACATTCTTTCTAGTCGTGTGAGCCTAATATGGGGTGAATCACCTGAAGCTTGGAGTGGATTTTACATTAACATCACGGTGGGGCCCACCTGATCCCTTAACCCTTCCCCTTTCCTCCTGTGTTAATTACTAAATCAATGAGATAGCTTATTGAAAACAATTTTATAAAAGGAGCCAACGTATAAGTTCTACCTTAAGTAGACAGTTTTTTGTAAAATTTCTGGTGCAACATAAACCATCCATGAGTGGCCCGACCATGTAAATCCTACATGGCAAGACTTGATAGGAACTTAACCCAATCAGATCCTGGACCCAGACCTGGCAAGACCCAACCCAGTTAGCTCAAGTACACATACCATAGGACCCAATCCAAACCCGACCGGTTGGGACAACCCAGTACCAGTGCTGATGGGGTACGGGGTTTGTTTTTAAGACTCAAAACCGGACCAGTACCTGTGCTGATGGGGTTCGGGGTTTGTTCTTAGGACTCAAAACCAGATCCATTAGGCCATAGGCACCCCTCGGGTCGTTGGACCTTTATTTCTAGCCCTATTCCAACAGAGTCTTGAGTCAAAAAAGGGCATTGACATGGGCCCACTTAGTGTTGTTAATTGCACTAGCAAGGATGCGATTATCTCACACTTGGAAATGAAGCACCCGTGTGTCAGAGCAGAGCCGCTCGTCAGTCAATCCCAATATGGTAAAGACTCAAATCAATATGATAAATGGTTCAAATTCTGTGTACATGTTTGGGTCCACTGATGTATGGAAATCTATCTTGCTGACGTTGTATACAGATTCATCAACACGTGTGATGTGAGTGGGCCTGGAATAATTTCAGGCCCAAATTTTAAATGTTGCAGTGGGCAACCTAGTGGGCCCCATTTAGCCACACAACTTGGATGGCAGGATATGATTCCACAACTAGGTTAGGATGGGCCACAAGCCCACAAACTAAAACCAACTTAAATCAAAATAACTTGACTCAGCGAATAAAATACAAACGGCCTCAAGACGCATGGATGGTATGCAACTCGCCTCAGTTGATTGGAACTTGGTTTAAGTCCGATCTCCTGTTCAGCACCATGGTTTAGTATTTTGAGAAGAGAGGATGACATGGTCCTCATCTGAGTCAACCCGACTTGGTCGAGTCATGACTCAACTTAGGATTGAATGAGTCCATCTGAGTCAAAAAACCATGCTCACGGGTAGTTGTAACATGTGTTTTTGGAAATGTAGGGCCCGACCCATGACATCCTAGACTGTTGAATTCGGGTTTGATGGTCTTCTTAGACCCAGTAATTTAGCCAGCATTGATCACGACCGTTCAATATTCAGTATTGTCGTCTCATGGTCTCTGTCAATGGTTGGACGCAGTACATGCATCGATAGTCTCATGGTCTAATCGACGCGGTACTGGTCGAAGGACCCCTTCGACTGATCGAGCATCCCGAAAATCCTAAATACCTTGTTGTTGAACTTTAAGTCGAACTGTTTTTGACCAGTCGAAGAGACCTTCAATTAGTTGAGCGGCGCAGTAAGATTTAAGACATCTGTTTTACAACAAGTATAACAGTTAATACACAGGCGCATTGTAGTTACACACAAATAACTAGCATTACCTCAAACTTTTTATATCCATGCCGATTGCAATGAATGGTTATGGACCTAATCCATAAGCCTCCCTTGATGCAGGCAGCATTTGGGCGAAGTCAATCTCCGCTACTGCTTTCATACTGCCTGCAATCAAACAATTCAACTACCCAGATTTTCAGGGAATCATGTATTTGTCGGTTTTTATGCTTAGATGACCCTGATCGAGATCGTGTGAAGAGTGGCCCACCTTCTTAGACCCCACATGAGGAGTCTTGTAGTTGACTGATGGTAAACTCATATAGTTTCTTTTAGTTAAATTTTCTCCTACTCCTTTGTTATTTAGGCTGAGTTAATGTTTTAATTACTATTTTGGTTTACTCACTTTTAGGATATGATCAATGGTGTGCAAAATGATGGGAAACTAGTTCTTTTGAAAGCTTGTTAAATTAATTTTCCAATGAGCCCATGACCAGGCAATTCAAACATCATTTGATTAAGTGATCATACTCGATTTCTGAAGACGTATATGCTTTCAATAAAATTAAAGGGTATTTTATCATTTTCAATATTTGGTTGAAATTGATAGTAAAGATTAGAAGTTATGAAAGATAATGATGAATTTAGATTAATTAGTATGAGGATTTACTTACTCTTATTGCATTGTTCTCTCTTGTGAGATAGTTGATGCAATTCTTCGTGCTTTGGGGTCTTTTGCCGTTGCTCATCCTATGGGATGGGTGGGCTGAACACAAAAGCTTGAATCCCGCCTGGAGTCATCCTTAATTATAACCAAAGGCAGGTTAAGAGCTATTGGAGGCTCAATGTTGATGGCTCGGGATTGCTCCCTCCCTCTTCATTCAAAATTTGGGTGTTCCGGTGGTCCATGTGGCCCATCCGAGAAAGAAAGAGACAATTTGTGTGAAGTAGATTCTGACCGTGAGAGATGGTTTTAAACTCAATGTTGATGGCTTGTATATGCAAGAACAGTTTTTTATGGATTTCTATATCCCTAAAATTCTGTAAAACAACCATAACTTTTATTCGAGTATCATCACAAAGCGCATGACTTATCGATCTTTATGTAATGGTGCATTCAAGGTCAACTAACCTGCTATGTCAGTCGAAAAAGTCCATTTTGCAAGAAAATGCATGTCTTCGAAATTAAGATTGAGATTTTAGAAAGAAAAAAAAAATTACTATTTTTTTTTTTGGAATTTTTATATTCATCATATCTCCCTTTTTTTTTTTTAGTTTTAAGATTTTCATCTTTAAAAAAAAAAAAAAAAAAAGTTGCTTGCGATAATATCAGGAATGCCTGGTACGGTCTTATTGTCATTTCTATTTTTGACAAATTTAGTCAACTAGGAAGATTTTACTATTTCAAGTAATTTCTACTCGCTTTAGGGCCCATTTGGATACTACCAAATAAGTTACTTTTTCTACTTACAACAATATAACTAACTTATTTTAGAAAAGTAAGTTGGGTTTACGATTAGTTATAAAAAAAAAAAAAAAATTTTACTTAGAAGTACTTAATCAGTTCTATTAAATTACGTGTATCCTTAGGGAATAATGTGTATCCTTAGGGAATAATCTCACCTTAAAAGGGGGTGGGTACACCCTTATTGTCATATATATATATATATATATATATATATATATATATATATAGAACAGAGGCACAAGAGAAATGAAAGAGAGGTGGCATAAGTAACTTATCTTAAGCAACTTACAATCTAAATGCCCCTTAAGGTTTTGGTCATTTATAAAAGTGATGTAACTGAATAATCTTAGATTATCATGCAATAAAATATTTGAATTCTCTCTCTTACTTTTAACATACTCAAAAACTCACCTTATATATTTAAGGTCTTGATTACTTGAGGAAGACAGTAATTATCTTTTTGTTACTTCGTATGAGAAAAATCAGTTTACAGAAAAATCTATGTTTTTCTCTGTGTTATTTTCAACAGTCAAAATGGACTACTATATATAAACTTACAAGAGCAAATCAAGATCCTAAATTAAATCCTAAATTACAGAAAAATAAAATAAAGATCTATCTAATTCCCTTGATTGAAGGGATTACAAATCTCCTAAATGTATACATGAAATAATATCCCTTAAGATCTATCTAATTCCCTTGATTGAAGGGATTACAAATCCCATAAATATACACATGAAATAATATCCCTTAATTTAAGTTAACATAATCTTAACACTCCCTCTCAAGTTAGAGCATGTATATCCAGCATGTTCAACTTGATTCTTAATTCTTTAAACACATTTCCTCCAAGAGCCTTCGTAAAAACATCTGCCAGCTGCAAATGAGATGGAACAAATTTGGTGATAATCTGACCATCTTGTATCTTTTCTCTTACAACATGACAATCAAGTTCTATGTGTTTGGTGCGCTCATGATATACTGGGTTTGCTGCTATGTGGAGAGCAGCTTGATTATCACATAGTAACATTGCTGGTCCTGTAGAAACTTGCATATCATTGAGCAAAAATCTGAGCCAAGTTAGCTCACAGGTTGCCACTGCCATAGACTTGTACTCAGCTTCTGAGGATGATCTTGAAACTGTTTTCTGCTTCTTTGTTTTCCATGAAATCAATGAATTCTCTAAGAACACACAATAACCTGTAGTTGATCATATTGTCATAGGACAGTTTGCCCAATTAGCATCACAATAAGCCTTTAAGGCAAAGAAATTGCTTGAGGAGAACAACAATCCTAAACCAAGACTGCCTTTCAAATATTTGATAATGCAAAGAGCAGCATTCCAGTGAGGCTTTCTTGGAGCATGCATAAATTGACTTAATATATTAACTGAGTATGTAATGTCTAGCCTTGTAATTGTGAGATAGATTCGTTGTCCAACTAATCTCCTATAGCGAGCTGGATCATGTATTAGATCACCTTGATAATCTGCGAGCTTCAGATTCATTTCCATGGGAAAGTTTGATGGTTGAGCACCTAAGTATCCAACATCTTCTATGATCTTTAAAGTATATTTTCGTTGAGAGATAACAATACCTGCTTTGGACCTTGCAACTTCCAACCCAAGAAAATACTTAAAGAGACCAAGATTTTTAATATGAAATTGTTGATAAAGAAATTGTTTGAGACTTTGTATAGCAGTTGCATCATTTCCAGTTATTACTATGTCATCTACATAGATAAGCACTATAGTTGTAGATGAGCCTTTAGTCTTCACGAACAAAGAATAATCTGAATGTGATTAAACAAAGCCAGCCTGTTTGATAGCATGCGAAAATTTTGCAAACAAATTTCGAGGGGCTTGTTTAAGCCCATAAAGAGACTTATGCAGTCGACATACTAGTTTCTCTCCCTGTCGACAAAGACCTGGTGGTGGAGTCATGTACACCTCTTCCTCTAAATCACCATGTAGGAAGGCATTGGTCACATCCATTTGATACAATGGCCAATGTCTAGCAGCAGCAACAACAAAAACACAACGAACAGTGGTTAACTTGGCAACAGGAGCAAATGTTTCGGTGTAATCCAAGCTTCTTGTTGCGAAAATCCTTTAGCGACTAATCGAGCTTTGTAGCATTCAATTGTGCCATTGGAATTGTATTTGATATGATAGACTTATTTGCTGCCAATGGGGCGATGACCAGCAGGCAAGGGAATCAAGGACCATGTCTTTTGGGTAGTGAGAGCATTAAGTTCACGTTGCATTGCCTCTTGCCATTTGGGATCTAAGATAGCCTGAGCATATGAGGTGGGTTCTAGGACACTTAAAATGGTATTAACAAAGTGTTTATAAGCAAAAGATAAAGAATCATAGGAAAGATAGGTACTTAAAGAATACCGAGTACCTGACTTAGTCAAAGATGCTTGTTTTGAAGTTGTAGTTGATGGCGTTGTACTAACTTGTCCACAATAAAAATTTTGAAGGAGGGTGGATGGCTGTCTGACACGTTCACTTCTGCAAAGAGGAGGTGCAGCAGGAGATATAGAAGAAGAAGGAGAGAAGGAGAGGATGAAAGAGTGATCTCGGATGATGAAGAAACAGGAGGAATTGTAAGTGGAGGTGAATCAGTAATATATTCAGATATCTCAGGTTGGGAAACAATGTTTTCTAGTGAGGTTTTTGGAGCAACAAAAGGAAAAAAATGATTCATGAAAAATGACATCATGGCTTGAAAAAAATTGTTGAGTGTTGAGATCATATAAGCGATAGGCTTTTTGGCTTACAGGATTACCGACAAAGATGCATTTTCTAGCGCGAGAGTCAAATTTGTGAGATGGTTGCAAATTGGTTGCATAACAAAGACATCCAAAAACTCTCAAGTGAGAGTGGATAGGTGGTTTGTTATACAACATTTCATATGGGGATTTATGTCATAGCACAAGGGTAGGAAGACGATTAATAAGATAGGCAGCGGTAAGTAAATTCTCCCCCCAAAAACGCAAGGGAAGAATAACATCAATTCTTAAGGCCCTGCCAATGTTTAAAAGATGTCGATGTTTTCGTTCAACTACACTATTTTGTTGAGGTGTAGATGGGCAAAAGCTTTGAAATAAAATGCCAAGGTTGGAAAAATAAGATTTTATGGAGATGAATTCTGAGCCATTATCACTTTGAATGCATTTAACTTGGCAATTAAACTGAGTGTTGACAAAAGAGATGAAGGTTTTTAATAATCATTGCATTTCAGATTTGAATTTCATTAAGAATATCCACGTGAATCGAGTATAATCATCAACAATGGTTAAAAAATAATGTGCCCCTGTATGAGTTGCAGTACGAAAGGGTCCCCAGATATCACAATGAATAAGATCAAATGAATTAAAGTTTGAATAGAACTTGAAGAAAATGGTAGCCGTGTTTGTTTAGACAAATGACAAGTTTCACAAGAATGTTTAGAATCAAATACAAATGAGGGAATAATATGGCTCAAAAATTGTGAAGGTGCCTTGGAGGGATGTCCTAACCGCTTGTGCCATGGAAGGTTTATAGTAGAATCAACATGATAAGAAGTTGGTACAGACTTCATTGGAGGAACAAAGTAGTACAAGCCATTAAGCTGCTTCCCCAATCCAATCATCTTCTTCGAAGTTAGGTCCTACAATATACAAAAAGTGGGAAAAAAGTGAATTGAACAATTCATGGCAGCTGTAAGTTGACTCACTGATAGTAAATTGACATGAAAAGATGGTACATATAAAATATTTTTAACATGCATATGATCTGAGAATTGTGTGGAGTCAATGTCAGTTATCTTAGAATATGCACCATTAGGCATGGTTACTTGAGAAGATAAAGGAGAGGTATTAGATATTGAAGATGCTATGTGATTTGTTGCACCACTATCAATAATCTAATGATTCAAGGATGTCTTTTGGATACTAAAGGATGAGCAAAAAGGGGAAGAGATACCTGTATAGTTTGCTCTGGCAGAATTTTTACCATTATGGAAAAAAGGCTTTTATTTGGGCAAGCTCTTCAGAGGTGAATTGAGGGGTCTGCTCTGTTGGTATTTTGATTGAGTCTTGATGCATCTCGGTACTGGTTTGATGTGCAGCATGTTTTTTTATTCGATTTGGTGGCTGGACATCTTTGCCATGGAGCATGTGACCAATTGGGAATCCATTCAAGTAGTAGCAATGATCCACAGTGTGAGTTGTGCCCTCACAATAAGAACATAACAGAGATTCCTGGTGCCATGTGACTTGGAATGAGAGGATGACCACTGTCTGTATTGCCGTTGAGCATCAGACTGTGATTCCCTAGAGTTGTCATAGGTTTTGATACTCATAGCATGAATGAGATCAGTACTCTTGGCCTTAGTAAGTCCTCGCTGCCTTTCTTCTTCACATAGAAGTGAATATGCCTTTTTGACAGTTGGTAAAGGGTGCATTAACATGATTTGCCCTCGTACAGCAGAGTATGTCTCATTCAATCCCATAAGGAATTGTCCCAGCTGAATCCTTTCTTCTTTTTCTTTTAAATCTTTTTGTCCTCCACAAGTACACGTGATTGAAGGACTATAGGTAGTTAGCTCATCCCACAACATTTTTATCTTTGTATAGTAAGAAAAAATTGACTCTTGATTTTGGTTCAATTCAACAATAGATCGTTGAGTTTGAAATGATGAGAAAAATCACCTTGAGAGAATCGTTCTTGAAGATTTGTCCAGATCTCTTAAGGTGTTTCAGCATAGAGTACGCTGTTTGTAAGCTCCTGACTTAGAGAGTTAAATATCCAGGAAAGCACCATATCGTTGCAGCGCTGCCATAAAGAGTATTTTGGATCTTTTTCATTTGGGGTGGAAATTGTTCCTTTGATGAACCCCAGTTTGTTTTTAGCACTGAGACTTACCAGCATAGATCTCTTCTATATAGCATAATTGGTTCCATCTAAGACTTTTGGAACAAGAATCATACCAGGATGATCAGAAGGATGGAGAAAAAAAGGATCTGCAGAACCAATCGCAGACGTAGACATAGCGTGATCAGAGTAGGTGGAAATGATTTACAGAGGCAACAAGATTATTAGCGCTCTGATACCATGAGAAAAATCAGTTTATAGAAAAATCTATGTTTTTCTCTGTGTTATTTTCAACAGTCAAAATGAACTGCTATATATAAACTTATAAGAGCAAATTAATATCCTAAATTACAGAAAAATAAAATAAAGATCTATCTAATTCCCTTGATTAAAGGGATTACAAATCTCCTAAATATATACATGAAATAATATCCTTTAAGATCTATCTAATTCCCTTGATTGAAGGGATTACAAATCTCATAAATATACATATAAAATAATATCCCTTAATTTAAGTTAACATAATCTTAGCGTCGTACTTTTTCATTTGCCAGGGGCATGCATCTGCTAGTGCTCCTGAGCGAGGCGGTGTCTTCTCCTGTGGTTGGTTTTTTGTCGGTGGGTTTGTTTTTTTCTTTCCTTTTTTCTGTCCTTTGTGCAGGTAGTAGTTTTTTCTAGGGGTTGATGTGTGCCCTTTAGCTGTCATGTACTGTATTGGTTTTAGGTCTGCTGGTCCATATGATAGGTGCGGCCATTTATTTCTGTTAGGGGCCCACCGGAAGTTTCTTTTGTAATTTTTCTACGCTTCAAAAAAATTCCTGGTGTTGTGTGTTACCACCTTCCTTTAAATAAAATAAAATGAACATAGTGTTAACATAGGCCACCCTTGTAACCTTTAACTGGAAGCATACCAACATCCAACAATATCACGATAATCTGAACTATTCATCCACTGTGCCTAACCATACATTGGCCATTTCAAAAAAGAGAAAAAAATAAAATAAAAAAAATCACCCAACAATCCTAACCACAAATTCTATTTCATAGAATAACACTAGGATTAAACACGTCCACAAACATAGATGACCATCACTTGCAAGCTCGATACATAGACACCATTTGATAAATCCAAAGGTGTTCTTGTTCTAGAAATACTCAAACTAGCAACAAGCTAAACACTGCAAACCATCAAATAATTACGGATAGACCTCAATAATGGACCGCGTACCAAGGACAGGTGTAATCTTGTAGTGAGTGAAACCAGCATCAATGAACATCTTTCGCCATTCGTGCTCCTCCCTCTCCTTCCCACAGAGGAGAACCAGCAACATCAGATCAAATAAGAGCTGCATCTCCGTCGTCTTGTAATCGTCCTTGTTCATGTTCACAACCATGTCTAGTATAATCACCTTCCCACCCTCTTCTTTAGAAGATATCGCTTCCTTGCACCTTCTCAGTATTTTCACGCAGTCTTCGTCACTCCAGTCGTGTAAAATCCACTGCAGTCCATTGTCGTGATTGTTAATTACCCATTGTTGGCCACAATTTAAGATTTGAATGGATGGGATGATTTGAAGAGAGAGGGTCTAGTGCTATAAGTGTTAGCTTGGTCATTAATTAGGCATTCAAAGTTGGCATGTGTGGTCTTCGCTTTTGAAATCTGCACCTTCCATCTGGCGAACTTGATCATGGATAGGGAAACGGATTAGCTACTCCACCTGCCACCAGCCAATGGCTGGTGATCGGTGCTCTGTGGGCCCCAACATTATGTATGTTTTTCATCCATTCCATCCATATATTTTTCTAGATAATTTTATGGTATGAGACCAAAAATGAGTATATCCCAATTTCAAGTGGACCACATTACAGGAAACAGTGTTGAATGAACGTTGAGCATTTAAAACTTTTTGGGGGCCATAAAAGATTTGGATCCAGCTGATTTTTTTTTTTCCCTTAATCTGGGTCTGCATGACCTAATCAACAGATTGGATGTCAAATAAACAGTACAGTGGGCCTTAGGAGTATTTTAATGGTGGATATCCAATCACTATTGTTTTCCTGTGGTGTGGTCCACCTGAGATTTATATCCCTCTCATTTTTGGTATCAAACCCTAAAATGATCTGTAAAAATGGATGAACGTAATGGATGAAAAACATATATCATTGTGGGGGCCCACGTAGCACCGATCACCGGCCACCGTTCCGTGGCAGGGGGAATAGCCAATCCGTTTCCCATGGATAGGGTGTAGTCCAAAATCAGCTGTTGGATGACCATAGCTTCTGATTGGATGACAGAGAGATGAGCAGGTAGGAAAAGGGTCCAGACAATCCATGAACGAAGGGGATTGCCCCGTGACCCCAACACCACCGATATCCCTAGTGACGGGACTCCACAGGCACATAACGATGTATGTGTTTTATCCACGCTGTCTATCCATTTAGTCAAATCATTATAGAGCATGAATCCAAAATTGAAGCATATCCAAAGCTCAAGTGGGCCACACCATTAAAATAAATGAACATCCGACAATCTGCCCTATCGTAAAGAGCTTAGCCTGCACCATACCATATGGATCGGCCTTATTTTGACATTAGATGTTCTTCCACAGTTCATCTGAAAGCCAATGATCAGATTACTAGGATCATGTGATGAATGTGTACTTTGAACCATTTACGATACATAACTTGGGAAAGGAGATGGATCGTCCCGATTTATCTGTCACCTGGCCAGGGCTGCGGTGGATAGAAGACTCCACCATAATCCGGTGACATGGGAGAGCCACCATCATCTCTCCCACCGGTATATAGATTGTAGAGTGAGCAATATTAGTTATATATGGGGCTTTTTGTTGCATCAGAGAATCCAATTGACTGATCTAAACTGTTCATTAGGTGGGACATACGTTTCTTAATCCCCCACGTAAAAAAAGCAAACCAATCAGATTATTGTAAACACTCAATCAAAGGAGACTGAATATTCCAAAATCTCCTTTTGTCCACTCCTTCCTCAGAAAGTAAGCTAGAATCTCATCCTGCATGTGCATATAGGGTTTGTAATCGTAGGTAATACCAACTAAAAATGGTTAGATATAAGGCCCACCAATATATATGGTGGCGGTCCCACTACTAACAGTCGTCAGTCAAGATCAGTAAGGAATACTAAATACCTTGAGGAAAACTGCATCCGCAGAAGGGATGGACTCGAACATGTCCCCTCCAACCATATCAATGTCATTACTATTTGGCACGCTTGCAATCACGTGTGGTTGATCAAACACGGTGCACTTCATGTGTGGGAATGAGTTGGCGATGGCCCTGGCAGAAGCTCCTGTGCCACCCCCAACATCGACCAACGACCGCAACCCTTGGAAGACCGGACTGCACTCTTTAACAATAATGCTCATGGCTAGCCGAGAATCGCTAGCCATGGCTTCGTTAAAGAAGTTGTTAAGCTCAGGGCTCTGGGACACGCAATCCCATATGCTCGCCTTGTGTGCAATATGGAAGGGCGACGGATCGTCCCCTACGAACCAAGTACTCAAGAAATGCCATGGGGTTACTAGAACAGGGTCTAGCATCGTCATCAAAAACGGCGAAATGCACGTTGCTGTGTTCTTCAATAGGAGCCTAGAAGAAGGTGTCAGCACATACCCTTCTTCATCTCCTCCTTGATCATTGTTGATTTTTTGTATGGCGAAGAACCCTGAGTGGACCATCAAACGCATGAGGCGACCCACATGGGCCGTTCTAGCGGGAGTGATCGAAAGTGCGGCCACCAGCTCGGAGAGCGTCATGGGATGGCCATGGTTGTAGACTACGTCAGGTATGCCAAGTTGAACGGTACACTTGAGGGACATGGAATTAATGAAGTTAAACACATGGCTCCATACATGGGCTTGGGCTTTCAACACCTCATGGGTCTCATCTCCTTGCATGAGTGCCATCACCAAACCCACGTTTCAAACTACTGGAATCTCTCTCTCTCTCTCCGTACGTAACTCACGTTTCAAGCTCTGCTTGTGAACGTAATCACGCCCACATATATATATAGAGGTAAGATACAAGGCTGTGGCAGAGATTTTATACAGCATGCTTTGGCTTTCAGCTAGTACAAGCAGGACCAGTGATTCAGCAATCTAAACCGTTGATAGAAATGGACCTCACCCTGGATAGCATCCACCTTATGATTGGAACATCCTAGCTCTAGCATATTTGGCTTTTTTTTTGGTCGAATGTGAATCTTTCTTGTATTATCTTTCTTAACCATTCATTTTTTCGGCACACATCGAATGGTTAGGATTGTAAAATCTTAGAGATATTTCGTGCATGATAACTCCACGATATGGTCTACAATATCAACGGCTTAGATCAACGAACTAGCTTTCTCAGTTGTACCAGTACAAACTTTGTGCACGACCATTGTACCGCTGGCTGGTGTACCACACATCAGCTATTGTAGACGTTCAATCCCCCACTAGTTTTTTCATTGTGGTCCACTTGACCGTTATATCTGCCTTATTCTTTTTCTCTCAAAACTTAATACAAGCTCTCAAAATGGATGGACGGTTTGGATATAACACATACCTCATGATGGGACCCACGTAACTTGCTGACGTCAGTACAGCAGCTACATAGCTAGTGCGTGGTACGTCAGCCAATCCGCCTCCATCGTACTTCGCCAATCCGTGAGGCATCTTTGGGAACAGCTAATGCTGACGTCTTATGCATTTATCACGTTTAATCAGTTAAGAAGATTCGCCACGTCTAATCGTTTCGATGGTAGATGTTCAATCCTCCACCGGTTTTTTTTCATCGTGGTCCATTTGATCGTTATATCTGCCTTATTTTTTTTTCTCAAGACTTAATACGATCTCTCAAAATGGATGAAAGGTCCGGATATAATGGATATACCACATACCCCGATGGGACCCACAAAGCTTGCTGACGTCAATACACCAGCTATATAACTGGTGTTTTGCGCATAGTATTAGGAAGGATTAGGTGGGATGGGATTAAAAAATATAATTATTACATGTGACGGGGATTGTCCCCCGTTACCACTTAATTTCATGCTATGTTTGTAATAAGGTGGTACATTGAATGGATATACCAATCATCATTTGAAATTATTGAGAATAACACGTGTTATATCCAAATGGTTCATCTATTTTGTAACCTCATTGTATGGCATAGGCCTAAAAATGAAGTAGATTCAAAACTTCTGTGGCCCCCAAAGAAGTTTTCAATGGTAGGTATTCAATCCCCGCTGCTTTCTATGGTGGGGTCTACTTGAGCTTTAGATCTACCTGATTTTTTTGCCCATGCTCTAAAATGATCTCGAAAAATAGGTGGACAGTGTGGATATAGCCCACACATCATGGTGGGACCTACACAACTTGCTAACATGAGTGGAATTGTCACAGGACCAAATGCAATTCCATCCCACCTAATCCCATCTAATACTATGCACGCCTTAGAACGTATCTTCTGAACCATAGTAATAGGGGACAATCCCTGTCATATGTAATAATTGCATTTTTTGAATCCCATCCCACCCAATCCTTCCTACCATGCGCTAAGCAGTTAAAGTTTTCTCAAATCCACATGGAATAAATAGAAATAAATTTTAATAAATTGATTGTTGTTTAAAATGAAATTACAATCCTTTAAATATTGAGTTCAATCCTAAGATAGGAGTTTTAGACTCAAACGCCCAAAAAAATGTGACTTATTATAAATAGTAAACTTACTATTTATAGACTGTCATAATTCCTATTAAACTTCATGGTTTTCGTCCAAAAATAATAAGTGTCCAATTTGGCCTAACCATGTTATTCTCCTAATTTTTCTGAGCCCTTTTCATGTTGGGCACGGCTCCTAAAACTCGACGGATCAAAAGTTACAATCAAACTAAAACTAATTATTTATAGTAAAAATGAAAATAAAATAGACTTTTGATCTTCAATATGATAGAATATGGCAAATCTGATATCGGAAACCAGAAATAGCAAGTTGGTTAGCTATAGTAGCTTCTCCTACCCCAAAAACATATACAATATGTCGAAAAACTCATTCCATTTTGCGAGATACGACTGTTTTAAGGTTATGATGGTCCTGATCAGCTCCGCCTCCAATCAGGCCTTCTCTGGTCCATCTTTGCCATGAAAGTGTCGACGGCCTGCTCTATATCACTCCCCTCCACCTCAAAAGATCTCAACCTCGAGTTCTCATCCCTCTTTGCTTCATGATACTCGGTCAGGTCCGTAACGTTGAAAGTATGCAAGATCTCCATGTCATCCGGTAGAGCAACAACATAAGTGTTGTCATTAATCTTTCGGAGGATCGTTACTGGTCCAATTTTCATGTTCTTCAACTTGTTGTAGGTCCTTATTGGAAATTTCTCCTTACGTAGATGGACTATAACATGGTCGCCCACTTCAAACATAACTTGTCGTTGCTCCTTATACTTGTCATTTGAGGTATGTAACTTGGCTTGCACATTCACATGAATGCCCATAATTTGGTCCGTGATCATCTGTCCTACTGCAACGCTCATGCCCAGGAGCTTAGGTAAAGGGACCAAGTCAAGTGTGTGACGGGGCACTCGCCCATAACCAATTTAGAATAGAGACTTCCTTGTCCAGCAGTTTACCATA
Source organism: Magnolia sinica (assembly GCF_029962835.1). Classification (NCBI taxonomy): domain Eukaryota; kingdom Viridiplantae; phylum Streptophyta; class Magnoliopsida; order Magnoliales; family Magnoliaceae; genus Magnolia; species Magnolia sinica. The sequence goes on from NC_080586.1 coordinate 81,993,033, forward strand.
TTGTTAAATGCAAACTCTTCTTAAGAGAAGTCTAAACCCACTTCTTCAGTTGTCACTTGAAAAACACCGAAGGAGGTTTCCCAATGTGCGATTCAAAACTTTAGTCCGCCCATCAATTTGTGGGTACTAGGCACTACCGAACTAAAATTACATACTGAACTGATTCCACAAAATTTATCAGAAGTATCTAATAAACTTTGTGTCATGGTCAGAAGTAATAATCTTGGGAATAGCCGTATAACTTATCTGAAGAATAGACTCGTCACGTGTGTTGCATTGAGAGTCTTCTTACATGGGATAAAGTGCTCTATATTTGAGAAATGATTTACCACGTTGGTGGATTTTTATTAGATAATTTAAAATGAAAAAAAAAGAAGCCATAGTGGTCCAAATCTAATCCTAAAACAAGTGTTCAGAAATCAAAGGTTAGGACTGTCCAGACAATCTGATTTTGAGATTATAATTTTGCCATGGTGGGCTGCAGAATTTAGTCCGTTTAATTTGAATTAATGTCTGATGTGTATACATTTTTTGATGTGTCAAACCTGATGACAGGCATATCATCTCTCCCCCTAACAGCTACTTGTGTAGGACATCAATGTAATAGAGACAGCTTGGACCCAAGATTTAGACACTTGGATAATCTTATATGATGACTAACTGCTTAGGGAAAATGATAGTTAACTAGTATTATGGTAAAATACAAAAAACATTGGGATCTCTTGGAGAATTTCGTATGTCTTCGTTTGGAAAGGGCGGGGCCATGACAATGATAGCATTAAAGTATCATTGAGCCATTCGGGGCCATGACAATGATAGCACTAAAGTATTATTGAGTTATTCGGGGCCATGACAATGATAGCACTAAAGTATTATTAGGTCATTCGGGGCCATGACAATGATAGCACTAAAGTAATATTAGGCCCATTCAAATGTTGATTGCTTGACTTTGACTTGAATCACAACCATTCACGCATCGTGGCTTGTAAGATACATAATTTTTACTAATATAGACTAGTTTACGAAGATATGTAGAAAATTCATACACTCCACAAGAGTAGTGATAGGGTCCTAATGTGCCATGATTTGCATGTCATAGTGCCCAAGCATGTAAAAAGGGGCCCATGGCAGGGATGGATATTGATACTAGAACAAGAGATCCACCATGAGTAAATGTTGCCCGGTTTGTCCAGTATAGTTTGACATGCATCTATAGTCATTCCCACAGGACTGATCATGGGCATCATTTTAGAGCAGGGTTCAAATTTGCTCTAATCATATGATTCTCTCAATGGTTTTAGAATAGGAAGATAATAGTTGAGTTTGTGAGATTCAATTGGGTGGATAGGATTATTGAACATTCACATAGGATTTGTGGCTTGGATCTTCCAATATGGGATATCTAAGGAAGTGGGCATCCAAAGGATATCCACCATACCCATGGCCTAAATCATACAAACCACTACTTACAACAAAATCATTGGCCTACTAAACAACTGTCTTTAACATTTTCCGTTCCATTTCAATTATAACAGCTGTGAGTATATGGTTAACAAACTTAGCGACTTGGATTAACCCGTTTGTTCTTAGCCTATTAACACCCCTACAATGCTTATACCCAAGTTTACAATAATGACTTTCTTTTACACTTCATTAGATGCCCACCAATCCACCCGTTAGGATTCATGTATTTTATTAATGGCAAAACACATTGGGACATCAACGGTTGGATTTGGGTCCTTTGCAATGACCAGAAATGGCTTTGCTGTATTTTATTAGAAAGATCATAGTAAACAGAAAACCCTCAATACTCTGTGCCTATACCTTCTGAGAAATAACCAACGTGCAGAGATTCCTTGAGAACTAGGGTGGCAACAAGCCTGGGTTAACCCGGCCCATCAAAAATCACATGAGTGTGAAATCGGAGCGATCCACAACTTGGATGCCAGGCCTATGAGCTCAATCCAATAGGCTACAGTCGTAAAAATGATAATAATAATAATAATAATAAAATAATGGTTAAGAGATTGAAAAATTAATAGATTTATATTATGTCATGTGCTGCCCACCTACTGAAAATATTTGCCTGATTTTACATGTATGGAATATAAATGGTGAGGATTGCCTGATGAGAAGGTCATATTTTAAACAAGTGTGATAAATGTATAAATATGTCATATGTGTGTGAGAATATGGATATCTGAATTAATGTACACAACATGTATAATTTCTGAGTGGCCGTCATGGGCAGCCTGAGTATCATATAATTCCACAGTTGACGGATGGGCCACACCTGGCCGAAGAACTTTGGAAGCTAAATCTGAACCATAGGTAAATTTGTTCCAACAACTCTATGATCCTCAAGCTAAATCTTGGATGTGACCTCCGCCTCACCCAACAGGAAACGGATTGGCTACTCCCCCTGCCACCTGCCAATGGACAGTGGTCGGTGTTCTGTGGGCCCCACCATGATGTATGTGTTTCATCTACGCCGTTCATCTATTGTTTTAGATCATTTTATGGTATGAGACCAAACATGAGGTATATCCAAATTTCAAGTGGACCATATTATAGGAAATGGTGTTGAAGGAGTGTCGACCATTAAAAATTTTTTGGGAGCCATGAAAGTTTTGGATCAAGCTGATCTTTGTTTTTTCCTCGGTCTGCATGACGTATTCAACATATTGGATTACAGTAGGCCTTGGGAGTATTTTAATGGTGGATATCCAATCACTATTGTTTTCCTGTGGTGTGGTCCACCTGATATTTATATTCCTCTCATTTTTTGGTTAAGCCCTAAAATAATATGTAAAAATGGATGAAACATATACATCATGGTGGGCCCACATAGCACTGGCCGCCAGCCACTGGGCTGATGCCAGGGAGCGTGGTCCATCTGTTTCCCAAACAACAAGGCCAGGCCCCAACCACGGAAGCGGATTGGCTGGTGTACCACACACTACCAACCTACCTCGTGTGGGTACGTGTCTTGCGAAAGACAGACGAGCGCTGATGCTGGCTCTTCAAGCTTCGAGTTGTACTAACAGTTAAAAGGAGATCAAAGTTACATGCGCCACAATGATCTATTTATCATATCTATACTGTTCATCCATTTTTCGAGATCAGTTTAGTTCTTCTCTAAAACATGATTCATTTCAAAGGCTCAGGTGCACCACACCACAAATAGTAGTGAAGACAATTATTCTCGTCGCACCGTAACATTTATTTTCCGTCTAATCTGTTCATAAGGTCACACATTAGATGAAGAGGGAAAACAAACATCATATTGATCCAAAATTTCTGTGACACCCAAAAAGGTTTCAATGGTAGGCGTTCAATCCCCACTGCTTTTTAGAGTGGGTCCAGTTGATTTTTGGATCTATCTTATTTTTTGAATCAAGCCTTAAAATGAGCTCAAAAAGTGGACGGACAGATGGGATATAACTCATATCTTATAACAGAACTTGGTGACGTCAACAAACCAGCCAGGCACGGTGGTGTGTGGTACAACAGCCGATCTGCTTCCCCCAACTACCGAGCCCATTTTGATGCATTTATTGCATACCCACGCCCTACAGGTGTTTTGATAGGCCATTTTGGTCATGAGCTCAAAAATTAAAAAAAGATTGAAATCGAAGGTGGGCTACGCCATTGAAAACAGCGGTGATTAACCATTAAAAGCTTCCTGTGCATGGACTCAAAAGTTTTGTATCTAGCTGATATTTGTTCTTCTTTCATCAATTTATATATGACCTTGTCAGCAGGTTGGATGGCAAATAAATATTGTGGAAATATTACGGTAAGCCCGGAGACCTTTTTACTTGAGGGCATGCAATCACCACACATACCCTACAATGAGCTGGAAAAATGGATGGACTATGTGGATAGACAATGCATTTATCAAGGTGGGCCCTGCAGCCATGGGTTGGTTGAGACTTGCGCATCTATTCCCTACAAGTAGGAATGTCACGGGGAATCTTCATCCATTACCTTTTCCATTAAGATCAATAGCTTGGATCATGAAGGCATGCTCCCCCAGTTGTACAGACAAGAGGCTTGAGGAGAATGTATGTCTTGGGCGTGAGGACCAGACAGGGACAGCCCATGACTTTTCTAGTCTACATTTACTACGTCATTCCATGCGTCATAAGGTGGTACACTGATCTACATTTACTACGTCATTCCCTGCGTCATAAGGTGGTACACTGATTGCTTGATCCCCTAAAATTTGGAGTTGTGGATAGTTTCGTATGATGCCTAAGTACTCCAAGAAAATGGTGGTTGCTTAGTATTATGGTAAAAAAAAATTATAAAAAAAAAAAAAAAAAAAAAAAACACCCGATCAGATTACATTGGCTGAAAGCAATGGTCTATCTTTAAGGGAATATATATATATATGCAATCCTCAGGAATGTGTGTAGGATCCTCATCTAGGATCCGCATGATGAGGATGAGAAGTGGTATAATTGATTGACCAAAATAACTAGTAATTCCATTGGCTGAAAATTCAGGTAGGCTTACTGAATATGTTGGTACATGCATGTAAAAGATATGAAAGCTTAAGAAGGTCTCACCAAAGGTCCACTAATAGGGCTACTTTGCATGATTATTGGAGCACGGGCCTTTGGTATTTCTGTTTCTAACCAGCAGAGCCCATTGGTCTATGGTTTGAACCAATGAGATTGCACCATATTCCCATGTGCAACTGAAATGTGGATTTTATCATATAAAGGTGTAGAACAAATAATAAAGTATTGAATCAAGTCCCATCTATACAAAAATTTCCACCACATGGTACAAAAATTCATAATTTATTATTTGTATCACATACTGTATGTGAATGGATGTATGTGAACCATCACAATTTATTAATGTAATTTTTTGTCCATATTTTTCATAATAATACTGAAATTGAGTCACAACAACTCATTCATTGGACCAATATTCTTTCACTAAAATCTCAACACGTACACGACGTTCCTCTGAACTAGCTATGCATGGATGCTCTTGCTTACTTTTTAAGCATTAGTCTAATGGCTAATAAACAAATGGTCGTCCTTTGTTTTTGAGTGTAATCATGGGATATGCTGCTCCATGATTAGCTAGTAATTTAGACAGCTTATTACTTATTACAGTCCCATCCCTTAATTGACACAATGATTTTGACTTCAATGCCATTTACACAGACATCTTAGTCACATCCCTCCATTGACGTATTGACCAGACTTCATTTTTTGCCGTGAAGTTCACGGGGTGCATTGTACACCGTCATTTCAGTAACATCCCTCCTTTAACGGACTGACCATGACTTCAGTACCTACCGTGACGCTTACGAGATACACCAGTGTAAATTTGCGTTGAAGAAAAAATTAAGCTAATTGGATCATCAGTTGGTGGATTTTTATTAGACGGTTTAAAATGATTGAAAAAAAAGAAAAAGAAAAAGAAACCAAAGTAGTCCAAATCTAATCCTAAAACAAGTGTTGAGAAATCAAAGATTAGGACTGTCCAGATAATCTCAGTTTGAGATTATAATTTTGCCACGGTGGGCTGCAAAATTTAGTCCGTTTAATTTGAATTAATGTCTGCCGCGTGTACATTTTCTGATGTGTCAGAACTGATGACAGACATGTCGTCTCTCCCCCTAACAACCACTTGTGCAGGACATCAATGTAATGGAGACAACGTAGACCCAAGATTTGGACATTTGGATAGTCTTATATGATGACTAAGTGCTTAGAGAAAATAATGGCTCACTAGTATTATGGTAAAATACAAAAAACACTGGGATCTCTTGGAGAATTTCGTGTCTTCGTTTGGAAAGGGCGAGGCTATGACAATGATAGCACTAAAGTATTATTGGGTCATTCGAGGCCATGACAATGATAACACTAAATTATTATTGGGCCCATTCAAATATTGACTACTTGACTTAGACTTGAATCACAGCCGTTCACGCATTGTGGCTTGTAAGATACATAGTTTTTACTAATATAGACTAGTTTACAAAGATATGTAGAAAATTCATACACTCCGCAAGAGTAGTGATAAGGTCCCAATGTGCCATGATTTACATATCTTAGTGCCCAAGCATGTAAAATGGGCCCACAGCAGGGATGGATATTGATGCTAGAACAAGGGATCTACCAAGATTAAATGTTATCCTATTAGTCCAGTATATAGCTTAACATGCATCTCTAGCCATTCCCACAGGACAGATCATGGGCATCATTTTAGAACAGGATTCAAATTTACTCTAATAATATGATTCTCTCAATGGTTTGAGAATAGAAAGATAATAGTTGAGTTAATGAGATTTAATTGGGTGGCTAGGATTATTGAACATTTACCTAAGATTTGTGGCTTGAATCTTCCGATGTGGGATATATAGGGAAATGGGCATCCAAAGGATGTCCACCATGCCCATATCCTAAATCATATGAACCACTACTTAGAACAAAATCACTGGCCTACTAAACAACTGTCTCTAACATTTTCCTTTCCATTTCAATTGTAATAGCTGTGGGTATATGGTTAACAAACTTAGTGACTTGCATTAAACTGCTTGTTCTTAAGTTGAGTTGGGATTCGCAGAGTCAGGGCTGAATTAACTTGACTCACCTGAGTTGGTGGTGGCTTAGGGGTGAGATGTGGGATCAAACCAATCAAACACTACCGAATCCATGTCGACTGGGATAATTGAAGTCTGAGAACTGTAACGAGGCATGATGTATTATTCTCTACGCAGGGAAAGACTTCCCCATGATCAGGAAGTGGAGAAGATACCAAATGGGGATTTCATATCTGATGACCATTTTCCACGCTACAGTGGTTTGTATTTTTTTCTTAAGTTTGATTGTTAGATTGTGCATTATCCACTGTGGGGCCTACAAGTAATACCATCCACGTTAGGGTGGAATACAAATTTCAGCTTATTAAAGAGTATGCTATAAGTCTTGGTTTATGCCAAATGGTAGGACCATCTACAAGATCATAATAAATGGGCATGGCGGCATTCAAATGGAGCCATCTTGACTTATGACTTAAATCACAATAGTCTGAAAAACGTAACTTGTAAGATACGCTGATGTTACTGATATGGACTCATTCATAAGGTCTAATTTTCCATTATGTGCAATATCTAAATAGTCCAGTGTACATTTACTACGTCATTCCACATGTCATAAGGTGGTACATTGATTGCTTGATCTCCCCAAATTTGGAGGTTTGGATAGTTTTATATGATGCCTAAGTGCTTCAAGAAAATGGTGGTTGCTTAGTATTATGGTAAAATACCAAAAAAAAAAAAAACCACTGAGAAATTAGGCAGGCTTACTGAATAACTTGGTACATGCATGTAAAAGAAATGAAAGTTTAAGAAGGTTTCACCTAAGGTCCATTAATGGGGATACTTTGCATGATTTTTGGAGCATGGGCCGTTGGTTTTTCAGTTTGTTCTGGCAGAGGCCATCGTTCTATGGTCTAAACCAATGAGATTGCACCATATTCCCATGTGCAACTGAAACATGGATTTTATCATATAAGGTGTAGAACTAATAATAAAGTATTGAATCAAGTCCCGTCTTTACAAAAATTTCCACTGCATAATTTATTATTTGTATCACATACTTTATGTGAATGGATGCATATGAATCATCACAATTTATTAATGTAATTTTTTGTCCATATTTTTTATAATAGTATTGAGATCGAGTCACAACAACTAATTCATTGGACCAACATTCTTTCACTAAAATCTCAACACCTACACAAGGTTCCTCTAAACTAGGCATGCCTACGCACATGCCGTAGTGGGATTTTAGATCTATCTCATTTTTGAGCTTATGCCCTAAAATGAGCTGAAAAAATAAAAATAAAAAATGGGCCACCCTATAGTGATCAGCCTAGGTTCCTAGCTAGAGACCGTTACCAACTGAGAGCCATTAGGTACATCTCGCCCTCACCCATGCAGGTGCGACCCTTACCGTGGGGCCTACCTTGATGTGTGTATTCTAAATATATAACATCAATCCATTTTTCCAGGTCATTTTTAGGCTCATTTCCTAAAATGAAGTGGATCCAAAACTCAAGTGTACCCTACTATATATAGGAAACAGTAGTTATTAAATAGGGTTTTTCATATCTGATGACCATTTTTCATTTTACTTTTTAATGATGTAGTGGTTTGCATTTTTTCTTGGGTTTGATTATTGGATTGTGCCTTACCTATTGTGGGGCCTACAAGGTTTGATTATTGGATTGTGCCTTATCCACTATGGGGCCTGCAAGGTTTGACTATTAGATTGTGCCTTATCCACCGTAGGGCCTACAGGGTTTGATTATTGGATTGTGCCTTATCCATTGTGGGGCCTACAAGTAATACCATTTACATTATGGTGCAATATAAATTTTCAACTTATTAAAGAGTATGCCATAAGTCTTGGTTTATGCCAAATGATAAGACCGTCTACCAGATCACAATAAATGGGCATGGCGCCATTCAATTGGTGGCATCTTGACTTATGACTTAAATCACAGTCTGGACAACGTAACTTGTAAGATACACTGATTTCACTGATATGGAATCATTTACTATGATTTGTTGTAACCTCCTTCACTAGCCAAGAAATTTCATAAGATTTGATTTTCCATCATGTACAATATCTAAATGGTCCAGTCTGCAAAAGTGAGCCCATCATAAAGGTGGATATTGATGCGAGAGTAATGGACTAAGGAAGATTGTGGATGCCTCCCATCTAAGTCCACCACACCTTGGCATGCATATACAGCATGAGTTCTTACTCATGCTTCCATGGTAGACTCACAAAAGTTTCAACACAAGGTCATGGGATGAAATTCCATTACGGTGGGGTGAGTGCCCTTAAATGAATGGTTTGGACCATCAAACCATGAACTCTACTTACACAAATTGAAGACAGCTAAAACTCATTTGAAGGTTAACAAGAAGACCAACATTATGAGGGATGGGAACAAGGAAGATTGGTCATGTTGGACTTATTGGGGACCCAAAAGTGCTCATTTGCTACCATGGCATTAAGATCAGGTGCTAGATCCAATAAAAATGTTTGTACATTAAGCTTAATGTACAAATAAATAGCGGGCCCTATGAAGTTTTTAATGGTGGGTGTTCAATCACCACTGTTTTCTACAGGTCCATCTTAGACGTGGATCTTCTTCATTTTTTGGCTCACCCCCTCAAATAATATGGAGAAACAAATGTACGGCATGGATACAGAATACATAATCAAGGTGGCTCCCACAATAAGTACACCGTTTTGGGTGAGGCAGGGTTGCACCTGATCCGCTCCCTTGGCAGGAAATCCATGTCCGACTTGGATTGGGTAGCGTAGGGCACACCACCGACATGGCACTTTGTGATGCTGGAAAAGTTCTGTTTTATCCATTTTACCAGTTCATTTTAGGGCATGAGCCCAAAAACAATAAACTAGGTAGATCCATATCTTATGTGCACCACACCGCCAGAAGAAGTGGGGTTGAACTCCTACCGGTAAAAACATTTTATGGTGCACTATAATATTTATCTGACATTCAACCTGTTGATTAGGTGACACATACTTGCATCCAGGGATATTAGATTTGCCCCATTTTTGGACTTATGCCCTAAAATAAGCTTTAAACAAAAATAAAATGGCCACCCTATAGTGATCAGCCTAAGTGCCTAGCTGGAGACCTTTACCAACTGAGAGCCATTACCCCCCCCCCCCCCCCCCGGACCCTTGTCGTGGGGCCTACCTTAATGTGTGTATTCTAAATCTATGCCATTAATCAGTTTTTCCTGGTCATTTTTTAGCTCATTTCCTAAAATTAAGTGGATCAAAAACTCAAGTATACCATACTATAGGAAACACTAGTTATTAAAGACCGTACCATTGAAGACTTATCGGACCCTTCGGAATGTTTTCATAATATTTATTTGCCATCCAACCTGTTGATAAGGTATCACGAACATGGATGAAGGGAAAATGTAGATATCAGCTCAATCCAAAACTTTAATTGCCCATTTATGGACAATCACCACGGTTTCCCTAAGGTGTGGTCCACCTGAGAACTACATCTACTTCATTTTTGAGTTCATGCTAAAAAATAATAAAAAAAAAAAAAAAAAAAAAAAAAAAACAAACAAACAAACCAGTGAACGGTATGGATATAGTATACATAGATCAAGGTGGGCCATGGTGAGGCCCGCACTGTCTTGGTGAGTCCGTATCTCAATTAATCCTCTTCAGTTGTAAACTTTTACAGACGCGGATCTCACCTAATCCGCTCCCGTTGCCAACTCATGATGTGTTGACGGGACGACGTTCTGTGGACCCCACTATAGTGTATGTGTTATATCCACACCGTACATCTATTTTGCAAAATCATTTTAGCGCATGAACCAAAAATGACTGGATCCAATGAAAAGTACCGGGGATTGAACGCCTACCATTAAAAGCTTGTTGGGGGCACTGATGTTTTGGATCAAGATGATATTTGTATTTTCTCTTCATTGTTTGATCTTATAAATAGGATAAATAGGATAGGAAATAAACATTACGGTGGGCACATCACTGTCCCAACTGCTTTCCGAGGTCTGGTCTACTTTAGCTTTGGATCTACTTCATTTTCAGACTAATTCAATAAAATGATCTCCAAAAATGGATGGACGGTGTGGATATAACACATAGATTATGTAGGGCCCATAGAACTTTGCTAAGCCAACACCTCAACACACCATGAGGCCACAAAATCCGTCCAACCAACGACTTAGCTGCTACAAGGGAACCATCTGTGTGGGTGAGACCCTGACCGTAGGGCCAGCTTGATGCATGTATGCATTACATATCCACACTCCATCTGTTTGCCATATTATTTTAGGGCCTGAACCCGAAAATGAAGCGGATACAAATTTTGGTGGACCACACCACATGAAACAGTGGTTACTAACCATTAAAATCTTTTTCAGGCCAACAAAGGTTTATATAAGACCGAAATGATATTTATTTTTTCTTTTATCTCTAATGTCTGTGGAACTTTTTAACAGATTGGATGGCAAACAACCGTTGCGGCACTAAGAAGTTTTTAATAACGAGCATTCAACCACTGCTATTTCGTGCTGTGCAGTTCATCTGAAGTTTTCATCTTCTTCACTTTTTGTGCCATGTCATAAAATAAGTTTTCAAAACAGACCGACCTGTTCATATACAATGCATGCATCAAAGTGGGCCCCTCCTGGGCATATGGTCTTCGGTTTATTTAGGGAGGTCCGGTTCATTTTGTTGTCCGTATGGTTTGTTTTTTCAGGCGCCCTCCTGGGCATATGGTTGTACATCCTCTGTTTATATTATCAATGATATGGGGATTCTGCCCCCTTTTGAAAAAAATACAGTGGGCCCTACAGTCAGGGTATCACTCACATTGCTGGTTTGCCGAGCTCGAACAAGCTAGGGATCTAAGGGCCCATCGTGATGTATGGGTTGTCCATCCATTTTTACACATTATTTTAGAAGTAGGACAAACTTAAGTGGATCTAAGGTTCAAGTGAACCACACAATAGAAAGTGGCTATTATAATGATTCACACCATAGAAACCATCAGTGGGCCCACCAAGATGTTTATTTATCAATTAATTTATGAATTTTTTAGAATATTATTTTTAATTGTCCTAGTTTTTCCTCATGAATTCGAGAAGTCTCTATGAGGAGTCCAGAGAAGCTTCATGGATTCGAAGTAGTTATCCTTGAGGAAGACAGTAATCAACCTAATCACGTTCATCCTTGCATCAATATGCCACTCCATGATTAGCTAGTAATTTAGACAGCTTATTACTTGTTACAGTCCCATCCCTTAATTGAATCAATGACTTTGACTTCAATGCCATTTACACAGCCATCTTACACGCATCCCTCCAACGACAAATTGGCCAGACTTCATTTTTTGCCGTGAAAATCACGGGGTGCAATGTAGACAGTCATTTCAGTCACATCGCTCCATTGAGGGACTGACCATGACTTCAGTCCCTGCCGTGAGGCCTACGAGATACATCAGTGTAAATTTGCATTGAATAAAAAATTAATATGATTAGATCATCAGTTGGTGGATTTTTATTAGAGAGTTTAAAAAGAAAAAAAAAAAAAACAAGCCAAAGTGGTCCAAATATAATCCTAAAACAAGTGTTCAAAAATCAAAGGTTAGGAGGACTGTCCAGACAATCTGATTTTGGGATTATAATTTTGCCACAATGGGTTGCAGAATTTAGTCCATTTAATTTGAATTAATGTCTGTTGCATGTACATTTTCTGATGTGTCAGAACTGATGACAGGCGTATCGTCTCTCCCCCTAACAGCCACTTGTGCATGACATCAATGTAATGGAGACCATGTGGACTCAAAATTTGGAGGTTTGGATAGTCTTATATGATGCCTAAGTGCTTAGATAAAATTATGGTTAAATAGTATTATGGTAAAATACAAAAAACACTGGGACCTCTTATAAATTCTTTTGGTCAATTTCATGTCTCTTCATTTAGAAATGGCTAGGATAATAGTTGAGTTGATGAGATTCAATTGGGTAGCTAGGATTATTGAATATTCACCTAAGATTTGTGGTTTGGATCTTTCGATGTGGGATATGTAGGTAACTGGGCATCCAAATGATGTCCACCATACCCATGGCCTAAATCATACGAACCAGTACTGCTTAGAACAAAATCACTGGCCTTACTGAACAACTGTCTTTAACATTTTTCTTTCCATTTCAATTGTAATAGGAATGGGTATATGGTTAACAAACTTAGCAACTTAGATTAACCCGTTTGTTCTTGAGTTGAGTTGAGACTCGCTGAGTCAGGGCTGAATCGACTTGACTCACTTGATTCGGTGGTGACTCAGGGGGTGAGATGTGGGATCAAACTAAACAAACACTACCGAATCCATGTCGACTGGGATAATCGAAGTTTGAGAACTGTAATGAGGCATGATGTATTATGACTATTTTCCACGATGCAGTGGTTTCCATTTTTTTTCCTGAGTTTGATTATTAGATTGTGCATTATCCATTGTGGGGCCTACAAGTAATACCATCGACGTTAGGGTGGAATACAAACTTTCAGCTTATTAAAGAGTGCTAAAAGTCTTGGTTTATGCCAAATGGTAGGAAAGTCTACAAGAACACAATAAATGGCATAGCACCATTCAAATGGAGGCATCTTTACTTATGACTTAAATCACAATAGTATGGACAACTCAACTTGTAAGATACGCTGATGTTACTCATATGGACTCATTCATAGGGTCTGATTTTCCATTATGTGCAATATCTAAATAGTCCAGTCTACATTTACAAAGTCATTCCATGCGTCATAAGGTGGTACACTGATTATTTGATCTCCAAAATTTTGGAGGTTTGGATAGTTTTATATGATGCCTATTTCAAGAAAATGGTGGTTGCTTAATATAATGGTAAAATGCAAAAATAAAAATAAAAATAAATAAATAAATAAATAAATCTGAGAAATTAGGCAGGCTTACTGAATAAGTTGGTAAATGCATGTAAAAGAAATGAAAGCTTAAGAAAGTTTCACCGAAGGTCCACTAATAAGGCTACTTTGCATGATTTTTGGAGCACGGGCCTTTGGTTTTTCAGTTTGTACTGGCAGAGCCCATTGTTCTATGGTCTGAACCAATAAGATTGCAACATATTCCCATGTGCAACTGAAACGATGATTTTATCATATAAGGTGTAGAACTAACAGGGAAGTGTGAACTGACAGTGGGGGTGTGTACTAACAAGCTAACCGAAGAAGTAGAGAGAGAAAAAGAAGAAGAAGGCCACCCTATAGTAATCAGCCTAAGTGCCTAGCTGGAGACCAATTGAAAGCCATTAGGTACGCCCCCGCCCTCACCCACGAAGGTGCAACCCTTGCCGCGGGGCGTACCTTGATGTGTGTATTCTAAACCTATGCCATCACTTCATTTTTCCAGGTCATTTTTGGGCTCATCTCCTAAAAGAAGTGGATCCAAAACTCAAGTGTACCATACCATAGGAAACACTGGTTATTAAAGACCCTACCATTCAAAGCTCATCGGACCCGTCGTAATGTTTTCGTAATGTTTATTTGCCATCAAACCTGTTGATAAGGTATCACGAAGGGAAAAGGTAAATATCAGCTCAATTCAGAACTTTAATTGCCCCTTTATGGACAATCACCACGGTTTCCCTGAGGTATGGTCCACCTTAGAACTAGATCTACTTCATTTTTTAGTTCATACTAGAAAATAATCTTTAAAAAAAAAAAAAACAAATGAACGGTATGGATATAGTATACATACATCAAGGTGGGTCATGGTAAGGCCCGCACTGACTTGGTGAGTCGGCATCTCACGTAATCCTCTCCAGTTGCCAACTTTTAGGGACGCGGATTGCCTTGATGGCACGCTCATAATGTGTTGACGTGGCAACGTTCTGTGGGCCCCATTATAGTGTATGTGTTATATCTACACTGTACATCTAATTTGCGAGATAATTTTAGGGCATGAACCCAAAAATGAGTGATGAAAGCTTGTTGGGGGCACTGATGTTTTGGATCAAGATGATATTTGTATTTTCTCTTCATCTGTTTGATCTTATAAATAGGATGGATAGGAAATAAACATTACGGTGGGCACATCACTGATGGTTCACCACAGTTATGACTTTTCAACCATTTGAAGTGGATATACAATACATACATTAAAGATGGGCCGCACCTAATTGAGTCCCGAGAAAATGGTTGTGTAGTATAGACTCGGATTCCGTGATGACCCTGGATCACGTGTCCTGGTTATGGACGTCAGAATCCTATAAATCAAGGATGAGGAGGGAGAAATTAGCAAAGAAGCTAATTTTCTTTTCATTCCTTTTTCTGCAGCTGAGAGAGAAGGAATGGAGAGAACTGGCTTTCTTATTTTCCTCTTTCTTTTAAATATGCTGATATACTGTCGAGGATATTGGAAGGTGAGCGGTAGTTGCTTGGATTCCGAGAGAAAAGCTCTGACTATTTTTCGGAAGGCTCTCAACGATCCTTCCAATATTCTAACTTCATGGGATGATGAAGCCTCAGGCTGCTGTAAATGGAGAGGAATTACCTGCCACAACATAACTGGGTTTGTTCTTAAACTACACCTCTACAATCTCAGTCTAAGTGGCAGAATTGATCCAGCTCTGGTTGAACTCAAGCATCTTCATTTCTTGGACTTGAGCAACAATGCTTTTTATGGTATCTCAATTCCACAGTTTTTGGGTTCCATGAAGGAGTTGAGGCATTTGAACTTGTCATATGCAGGGTTCAGTGGGAGAATCCCTCATCAGCTTGGAAATCTCTCTAAACTCATTTCCTTGCAGCTTTCTTCATCTTCTTTGAGTGACAAAAACCTGTGGTGGTTGACAAGCCTACCTTCTCTAAAGTACCTCGACATGTCTTATGTGAACCTTTCCATGGCAAGCCATGATTGGGTCCACGTAATGAACATGTGTCCTTCCCTCGTTGAGCTACGCTTCATAGAATGTGGTCTTTCATATATTTCTCCAACTCTTGCTTCTGTTAATTTCAGTACATCTCTCCATGTCCTTGATCTCTACGGGAACAAATTCAACTCTAGAATACCAAAGTGGATAGGTAACATTAGTAGCCTTGTGTCTTTAAATCTCTCTTTGAGCAATTTTCATGGTCTAGTTCCTTACCAATTTTCACAACTTTCCAACTTGGAAGAGTTGCGGCTGGCAGATTCTCTAAGTGCTAACTCTTCACAACTCCTTGAAGGCAGCTGGAGTAGGATGAAGCTACTTTATCTGTCTTTGAGTAATATGTATGGAGGAATCCCCAATTCTATTGGAAATATTACCTCACTTGTGGATCTTGAGTTGTTATTCGAAGAGAACACAAGAGGTAGCATTCCAAGAGCAATAACCAAGCTTGTCAATTTAGAGATCTTGTCATTGAATGGATATCATATGCATGCAATCATTCCTGATTGGTTAGATGAGCTCAAAAATCTTAAACAACTTATTCTTGCCAATTGCATGCTGACAGGCCCAATCCCTGCAGCTCTTGGAGGATTTCCATTCTTGCGATCTTTATATCTCAATGGAAATCAGTTGAATGGGCGTATCCCTTCGTCTCTTGGAGGATTGTCTTCCCTAGAGGAATTACTTCTCCAAGAAAACCAGTTGAATGGGACAATTCCAACAACTTTAGGAAAACTTTCTAAGTTGTCTGAGCTTGACCTCTCTTACAACTGCTTGACAGGAAACGTCTCTGAAAGTCTTTTTGAAAACCTCAAAAACTTGAACATCTTGGATTTGTCTTCCAATTCTTTGCTTTTTGATCCACACCCTGATTGGGCCCCTCCATTTCAGCTTAATAAAATTTCACTAGGATCATGTCATTTAGGTCATCGGTTTCCTCCCTGGCTACAAACGCAAAAACACGTAGGCATCTTGGATCTCTCTAATGCAGCCATCTCTGACATCATCCCCACCTGGTTTTGGGATTTAACACCCCAACTTTCTTCACTGAACCTCTCAAATAACGAGATTTCTGGCCAATTGCCCAACCCTTTAAAAATGCATCCTCTGGACACCTCCGACATTGATTTGAGTTCGAATAATTTCAATGGTCCCATACCTTGCATATTGAATGGAGCCATACTACTTGATCTCTCCAATAATCAATTTTCTGGGCCAATCCCACCCAATTTTACATCCACAATGAATGATTTAGTTATCTTTTCTGCCATAGGTAACCAAATCAGTGGCAAAATTCCCTCATCCATAGGAAAAATGAAGTCTCTTCTTGTCCTTGATCTTTCCCAAAACAATATAAGTGGCACCATCCCATTAAGATTGGGTGATTGTGTAGACCTTGTAGCACTTGATTTGAGCAAGAACCATTTATCAGGAAGAATTCTCACATCTTTGGGTCTGCTACATCAACTGCAAACACTGCACCTGAGCAACAATAGCCTATCAGGAAAAGTCCTTTCATCTTTGAAGAACTGTACTCGTTTGGTGACTCTCGACCTTGGACAGAACAATTTCTTGGGTCATATTCCCACTTGGATTGGAAAAAGCTTTCCGGATTTAAGAATTCTCCGTTTGCGATCTAATATGTTTACTGGTAACATCCCACCACAATTGTTCAACATTACTTCTCTTCATGTCCTTGATTTGGGACAAAATTATTTATCTGGTTCAATTCCTCAAAGTCTTCAGAATCTCATGGCCATGAAGAATGAGCAAAAGATGGACCACTTTCTTGTGAATGGAACAGGATATTATTACAAGGAAAACTTACTTATGTCAGTGAAGGGGCAAATGCTTGAATACACTAGAACAATTTCACTGGTTACATGCATGGACCTTTCAATCAATAACTTATCTGGAGAGATCCCTGAACAAATCACAAGTCTTTTGGGATTGCGTGTCTTAAACTTTTCTGGAAACCATTTGACCGGAAAGATCCCAAACAAGATTGGTAAATTGGTATTGCTAGAGTCTCTTGATTTCTTCAAAAATCAGCTTTCGGGTACAATTCCTCCAAGCATGTCAAGTTTAACTTTTCTTAGTTACTTGAACTTGTCGAATAACAACTTGTCGGGGAAAATTCCATCGGGAAATCAGCTCCGGACTCTTCAAGATCCTTCTATTTATATGGGCAACAATGATCTCTGTGGACCTTCTCTTCCAGATAAGTGTGATAGTGATGAGACTTCTCAAAGTCCAATGCCCGTTGGTGGTGATGTAAAAAAATATGATGAAGCACATGAAATGGTTTGGTTTTACTCTGCATTGGCACCAGGATTTGCTGTGGGCTTTTGGGCCTTCTGTGGCATTTTAGTGCTCAAGAAAGCTTGGAGGATTGCTTATTACCGTTTTGTTGATGAGATGAAAGAAAGACTTCTTTACAGTTGTCGCTTTGCAAGATGTTAGATTGAGGAAGTTACTTGGAAACACAGGTGATGAATAATTGTTTGCTACCTAGCTGTGAAAGCTATATATAGTTTTTTTTTTTTTTTTTTGAAGTACTTCTTACAAGAGTTGTAATAGAAAGCTTAGTAGTTAGAATTTAGGGAGGGGATTGGCCACTATTTTCCCCTCTTATGTATATAATTTTCAAGTATTAATAAAGTTATAGGTGGTGTGCTCCCACCTTTCTGCAAAAATATAATAATAATAATAATAATAATAATAATAACAATAAATATTTCTATTTTATACGTGTGAGCTGCTCTACTCATTAATTGGAACACACACCTGTAAGAAAAACATATGATTAGTAAGATTAGTCGATGGTCTATATTCAATGTAAGATACCACCCAATGAGTGATGGTCCATATTCAATGTATGGAAGTGACCCACCTAATAATTCCGTTGGCTTAATTTTTTGGGCAAAGCCACATATAGAGTCGGACACTTAACAAAGTTTGGCAAGTTGAACTATTATCATTTGTAGAGTTTGGTGTGCGACATTGCTCGCCACCCATTACTAATTTAAAGTGGTCTTGCATATCTGAAATCAGTTAAAACCACACCAAACGATATTTCATGATAGGGCACCTTTTCCACGGCTCAAATGATGAGAACCATCCTGAAGATCTCTTCGTCAATCCACTCATCTGGTGGAGTCACACTTGGTGTGTGAGATTGTTGGCCACCCATTGCTTTAAGTGGTCCTGCACACCTGCATTTGGCTTGAATTTTGAGCCAGATAATATTTCATAATGGGCCTACTTTGGCACTTGATCAGTGGACTGACTTGATTGTCAAATAGTCTGTAACGAGACCCACCAATACATGTGTCCATCACCTTATGACTGTAAGGATCTAATTTTGGCCATAGAATTTAAACCACACACTATTTTACTTTCAACGGTCCTTTTCAAAACCACCAAATGGATGGCTGTGATTGGTTTGTCACAGCGGTTTGCAAGAAATGCTCCATCAAAAATATGCCCCTATATATATACGGTCTAAATAGCTGCTCAGGAGTGACACATGAGGATGATGAGTTGCCACCATTTTCAAAATGTTGGTTTAACCATGGCTCGAGTGTAGACTCCCTACACGATTCACCATCATTAAGAAGTTAAGAATACTTATATGATAGCCCAAACCCTTTTTGCCAAGTTTGTAGTTAGAAACTTGGGATTCTCCACTACTACTAATGTATAGGCTTTTATTAGAGTTTTAAGACTAACTACTCGGACCAACTCGTTCGGTCTTGATTTTAGCATAAACTGGCTCGAGTCAGGGCTTTTATTAGGGACGCGGATTTCCTGCGAAAGCCTTTTGCATGAAGTTCCTGCGCAAGGATGCTGGGTGGGGCCACCACCACAGTTTTTGGGAAATATACTCCGTTCATCCGTTTTACAA
The DNA here is from genome assembly GCF_029962835.1 of Magnolia sinica. NCBI lineage: Eukaryota > Viridiplantae > Streptophyta > Magnoliopsida > Magnoliales > Magnoliaceae > Magnolia > Magnolia sinica. The sequence goes on from NC_080586.1 coordinate 82,012,466, forward strand.
GATAATTTTAGGATAAGTACTAAAAACGAGGTGGATCCAAGACTCAAGTGGGACACACGAGAGGAAACAGTAGAAATTCAGTTAGAACCGTTGAAACATTTTTATGACCATAAAAGCTTTGTTTCAGGCTAAATTTTTTGTATTTTCATTCATCCCTATGTTAATAACCTTATAAACGGTTTGGATGGCATATAAACATCAAGGCAGAGCCCAGGAAGGTTTCAACGGTAGGTATTTCTTTCCCTAATTTTCCCTCTTGTGTGGTCCACTTTAGCTTTGGATCCACTTCGTTTTCGGTCACTTTTCCCAAAATGAGCTCACCAAACGGATGAACGGAGTACATTTCCCAAAAACATGGTGGTGGGCCCACACAGCATCCTTGCGCAGGAACTTCCTGCGAAAGGCTCTCGCAGGAAATCCGGATTGTTTTATTAGAGTTACGATAGCGTACGTTACCACCTTACGGTGGCGGGTTTCCGGACGCGGATTAGCTATTTACAGGTTGAGTAACAAGACTCGCAACTGAAGTGACGTCACCAAATTCTGTGGGCCCCACCATGATGTAAGTTTTGTATCCACACCGTCCATCCATTTGGAGAGATCATTTTAGGGCAAGAACCAAAGAATTAGTCAAATCCAAAGCTCCAGTGGACCCACCACAAAAAAAGGTGGGGAGAGTGACGGTCACCATTAAAAACTTCTAAACGCCAGGAAGTTTTCAATCAATTTAATATTTGTGTTTTCCATTCTTTCATGTCTTTGTTAACTTGTGAACAGGTCGGATTTCAAATAAACATCATGGTGGGCTTTAGGAAGGTTTCAACGGTGGGCATCACTCTCCCCACTGTTTTCTGTGGTGGGGTCCACTGCACATTTCATGGTTTACAATGCAAGCATCACACTTTTTCAACAAATATAACAATTTGATCAGTAGCTTCAGTATCGATAGTCAAAGACCATTCACACAAAAACATGGGTCCAGTAACCAACTTGATGCATCTATTTGCTAGGATCATATGATCAAACCAATGACAGATTGGATCATATGATTAATGAGATTTTTGCATTGGAATGTGTTCTGGCCTAGATGGACAGTTCAGATCAATCGATCAAACTGCCCAAGTAAACCGATGCAAATAGGAGCACTAACAGTGCTTTAAGAGCACTGGAGCATTTTCTGAAACAAACATAAAAATAAAATGAAAACGAGGATAATATTGAAAGGTGAAACAACGGGTTTTATTCTCAATTAAATGAATAAATCAGCAGAAGAGGTAGTGAAGATGAGGAAGAAAAAGAAACTGTAATTAGATTTTTCTTCAAATTGATGCAGATGTGATTGATGTTGCATACAACAACATATTAGGTAGAAGAACAGCCAGTAACAGCAGCTAAAACCTAGGCCGAACGCAGCAGCCTCAACCAGCGCACCTTGGAAATATCCCCGCAGTGTGAAATCTGGACCCTTAAATGCAATTCCCCAGCATCTGTACAGTGGCCATAGCCCAAAAAAAAGGGGTACTCCAAATTCCCTATTTAAGACTTTTTCTTTTCTTTTCTTTTCTTTTTTTCTTTTTTCATTTTCCTCTGTGATGATTGATGAATATAACAGTATACAGTACTTTCCCAATGGTGTTGAAACTTCATTGCTGTTAGGAACTGCTGAATCTGATCTTGATACACATCATTGGAAGCTATCCCTCCTGCAGAATATCATAATTTCAAAAATACCAACATCAGTTGCTGTGTCGGAGGATGATTAAAAGCTCCCGATGAAACTAAAGCTACAAACATAACAGTAAAATGCAAGTCGTCTTTCAACTCCATGAAGTCCAACTTCAACTAATGCCACATCATAAATCAGTCAATGGGGTCGAGTAGGAAACTCATCAAAGCTTGGATTCAGATGAAAATCCCAAATTCTTTAGAGATTGCCACGGACTGACCCCAAATCATAACTAGGATAGCAGACGGCAGATGCAAAGTTATGAAACTTGGGAGTGGTTCTTTCATCACAATGCTCAGGAAGAACACAAAATTGCACCCTTGCAATCTTGGGGCATGTGTATGGTATAGGAAGCAGTCGAGAAATGCACCACCATCGGCAACAGGCTAAATTTCACCCTATTTTGACAACTTTCCCAATGGACAAACAGAAGTTAAAAACAGATGGCCATCGAGCAGGGGAAAGTCCTCTGATTGACCTGTTATGATCATTCAAACAGCGCAAGCTTTTTGGTCACAGCCGATCCATGATGGGCCCACCTCTTGACCCATTCCAATTGTCAGTCACGACCTGACCAACTTCCTAGATGCAGATACCAACACAAGTACCATTCAAAACAATGCAATGCTGAAACCAAACAGAAAAAAATGGTGGAAAATATTCACAATCTGACTCAACTCACACAGAAATGGAAAAGTTTATCAGTAATCTTGAGGTCTGTTGTTTGAATCCAGGCATAGTGCAACAATCCATAAGCATGCACAAAGCCACCATAAACATAGCATGTGTACCACAGTACACTTTGTAGTTCCTAAAATGGATGTGGCACATTATAAAAGATAGGCTGAACTTATTGTCCCGTCTGATTCATGGCCATCAAAGGATCGTTAAAATGAACATTGGCCAATGGTGAAAACCCAACAAACAAGTGTCCATCAATCAGGGAAAAGAATCATTCCATCATTCTGAAGTTCGGCCTTGGCCCCATCTGACATGGATTGTTGTTCTCAACCAGCATATATCTTTCCCCCCTTTTGATTGGAATAGAATCCTCAACAACACCTGTTTTATACAGCGCGTGCAACAATCTTAAGTACTCTGGCTCACCATGATGTCATCCATTAGGAACACTCCACAATGCCAGGCCTCAGGCCAAAAATCAGCCAGATACACAACCTGGGTGGGCCGAACTATCAGAAGAGGAGATGCCAACCATAGGTCTATGTGGTGCCACCATGGTGTTTATCTTTCATCAAAACACATTCATCAGGAGTAAATCACAAGGACAAAGTGAATATACAAAAACCAATCTAATCCAAAACTCATGAGGGCCACTTTGCATGAACTTAAGGAGTTTTAGGCACAGTGTTTATGGTGAAAATAAGCGCCCTAACCTAATGCTCAGCAAGGACTTCACATATGCACCATGGTTGGTCCCAAAAAGCTTGGGTGTTTTACATGCTGTATAAAACAGGTGTTGTAGACTATTCTGGTCCCTTTGATTGACTACCAATTCTAGTCATTGACGTGGTCTATAGGGAAATGAGCAATGATAGAAATAGCAAGCTTACCACGAGGATGTGAATGCCCTCCTCAGCCTCAGATGAGATCCGTGTGCCTCCATTGCTTCCAACAATCTAATTCTCCACACGCTTCCATGTTGGATCCCTTATCTTCGCTGCTGTTATGATGATAAACCAACCGCGCCAGAATAAAAAATAAAAAAATAATTAAAATAAAAAATAAAAATCCAAGATGATTGTCTACCCATGTCAAATCAGATGCCATTGGCTCAGCCAAGCATTGGCAATGTTGGACTGATGAGGTCCAAGTGCAGGGTTTGACTTCACATGATCCCTCAAGTGCTACTGAGGAACATGATCAGTCAACACTGGCATCTCATCATACAGTTCCCAGGGATCACTAGCATGGGCCGGCCTTCCAAATGGCATTCCAAGGATGTCGTTTTCAGAAGCAATTAGTTCCCGGAAGGCATGAGGGCCACCCAGTTGCATTGCTCGGAAGAAGTCGGGCTTTTGGTCATGATAGGTCGAGCCATTAGGGTACAAGCTGTTCAGAGACCACAGCGTGCTTCCAAAGCCATCATGATAGAAGGCGTACTGCTGGAGGTGATGAAAGGGGACGGCGCCATTGCTGAGAGGCATCAACAACCCAGAAGTAGTTCGAGGACTGGATATGGAAGAAGAGGACATATTTCCATTCATATGCTGAGGAGATCTTGGGAGGAGGAGAGGGCTTCCAATGGGAGATATTGGACATGTCCTCGGCATACGGCTATCACTGAAAACCATAACTGCGGAATTAGAATGATATTCAATTCAGGAAACTTAATGTACAGCAAAGGTAAAACTCAACTCGAAGACTGTAGAGGCTTTGTAAGATTGAACTCGGTAAACTAGCTGTTTAGATATTAAAGAAACAAGAAATGCTCCACTGCTACCAAAGCACTATAAATTATAGTGCTCCTAGTTGCAACGGCTCAGTTAGACAATCCAATAGATTGTTTTGAATTTCCATCAAGACCAGAACACATTCTCTCAGGCTACCAAATAAATATCATACTGATCGGACAATGCAATCCATCCATTATTTTTCCTTATTCTCTATAGCCATCTTATTCCTATAATGCCACAAAAGTGGTTCTTTAGAATCATAAGCGGACTACTGAGAGAGGTCGCTTTGTTTTGAGACACCCATTCCTTTTTTAGACAACTGATTGAATAGCTACCACAGTCCAAAGCCATTGCTTTGGGGATATGTGCTATCCACATGATACCAGTAACCAGATCAACAGTCCTAATCACCACATATGCATGCCATGTTACCATAAGGGTGCAGTTGTATAGAATTGTGATTCAAGCTACGAAATAACATTTTTTAACCCTACATATATGAGAATCTTTATGCTGCGTACATCTCCTAATCATATTGATGGTAGAGCTTCCACCATCTACTAAATACCAGCACAAACAACTAAATGCCATGCAAGACCTTTCTCTGCAAGTTTGAAACAAGTCTGCTCAGTACAAAGGTGACATCATTGCAGTCACATGACACACTGTTGCTATTGAGTTGCTTGGACAAAAGGAAAATAATGCTCTTAGATCTTTAATTATGCCCTTCCATGGAGAAATCATGATGAAAACAACTCGTGCAAACACAGAACTTCCATGAGAACTCCCACAGGGCTGTGAAAAACCCTCTTCTTCTTCTTTTTTCTTTTTTCTTTTCTTTTTTTATCCTTCTTCTTGTGAAAGGGTAATGAGATTCATTAAAAGTAAAGGATGGGAAGGGAATTCCCAATACAAAGAAAGGGGTGAGAAGCCCCTCTAACGGCAAGCTCGACCACCAAAGGGTCAGATATGCTGAATGAGGGGTTCCCATGGTCAGGAATGTAATCTCTTTATGAATACAATCCAGAATCCTGAGGAAAAGGCCCATCCCCCCTTGACCCCAGAAGAAATCTCCCTGCAAGGTACCTCCACCATCATGCGGAGATTAAGTCTAGAATTCACAGCTTGATTTTTATCCATGAAGCCAAGAAAAATCACTTAGTGGAAGAATGAGATCTAGCCCAATTGATGTAAGTACAAAAAGTGCAAGGATTTCTGTGATGAGTGCTAGCATCAACATTATGCATTTATGTAACTCAAATGCCTAAGAGAGTCTTATAATATAAATGGACATTCAGAAAAAAAATAAAAAAAATAAAAATCAGAGAGAAATGTTGAGATTAAATACTAGAACTTGCAGCTTGATTTTATCCATGAAGCCAAGAAAAATCACTTAGTGGAAGAAGCAAAACTAACCGAGTTAATGTAAGTACAAAAAAGACATGAATTTTTGTGTTAAGTTCTAGCATCTACATTATGCATTTACAAAAGCCAAATGCCTTAGAGAAACTTATCAGAAAAGAATATATGGATATTTGATTTTATTTTTAAAAAAAAAAACATTTCCAACAAATATTTCAATAAATATTTTAGGAACCATTAGCCACAGGGTTGGTTTACCACTGTCAGAGTAGCACTTCATCAATGAAGCACTAACTCTAACAGAAGCATCTTTTTTGTTTGATTGGTAATAAAAGCATGCTAACATCACCAACAGAATTATTCAAAGCCTAGTCAACAAAATTTTCAAATGGCAAAGCACTTCATCAATGCATCACTAACTCTAACTAAGCTTCTTTTTGTTTGATTGGTAATAAAAGCATGCTAACATCATGACCAGAATTATTCAAAGCCTATGCAGCAAAAATTCAAATAGCAAAAGATTAAAGAAGAAATTAATAATTTTATAAAAATTCAAGAATAATCATAGGGAGAATACAAAAATGTACAAAAGGCTACAGCCATCTACAAAAGAAAAACTCAGTGATTCTCATAAATCAGCACAACTATGCATACTGTGTCTGACCCATAATATTACACTATATTTTGATGCCTCAAGCAACTCAAGAGAGCTATTTCCTATCAGAAAAAGCAGAGTAGAATAATAAAACTTATCAAAAAATGAAAATAAGAAATTGCATATGTAAGTAATAAAGAAGTCAAAGTAAAAGAAGTTGCAAAGATGAGAATATCACACAACTTGAACTGTAAGCTTCGGATGACAAGTTCCAAATAATTCTGTTAGAAAAAGAACTTACCTGCATCAATTGCTTTGCACTTTCTTTTGACTTGGCATCATAAGAGAAGAGTGTAACCTTCTTCATTGCACATATTTTCCCACTTTCACTAAAACCAAAACAACAGAATAAGAAAAGAAATACACGATATAGCAACAACTTTAGGAGCATAGGCAATAGCACTCAAGGACAACATGGTTTCTTGACTTTATTCTACTCCCACGTGGGAAATACTTAAATAATTTGGATGGCTTCTCTGAAGATAAATTATTTAGCATGGACACAGACATTGTCTAGGCCTTGGATGCAGATATGGGGCCAAACCTATGGCAGCATTGAAAATTAAGACTCCCCAGCTCAACTGCAAAATATTTGGATAATAATATTATTTTTATTTGGATATCATAATCATTTATATGTATAGATTTCAAGTGAAGAATAGTGTGATAATAACCCAAAAGATCAATTGTCTATAGATGTAAAAGGTAACCAAAATGAAACGTGTCAAACAATTAGAAAGAAGAAAAAAATCATATTTATATGAGCTGTATACAGGATTGTTGGGTGCACAGAAATGGACAAGCATTGCACAGAAAAATTTAAAGAAGTGAAGTCCCCTCTTACATAGGAAAAACCATAAATGAGCAGATCCAATGATAACAGTCATAACTGAGCACATTGTTGGATGTAGGCCAGTGGGGCCCACTGGTGAGCAATCACTAGTGGGTGGCTTCTTCCGGCTTTTTCCTTTCCGTTGAGATTTCAAATTCATGTTTGAATTTGATTTGGGATAGGAGATAGGGAGAAGACTGGATAATCTGGTCTCATCCCATCTCTTTCCTTTCCTATAAAAAGGGATGCACTTCTCTCGTAAATAAATCATACGAAATACCGAGAGTATACAGAGAGATATAGTGTGCACTATAATCTATCCATTTTGGCTTATCCTTGGGATGATCTAATCCATAGATCGCGATCCGGGGCCACTTATACCGTAGGATCAGAGGTGTGAATAGATCCATCTACTCCAGTAGTAGATAGGCTGGCCGTTGGAGCGTCAATCTTCTGCTTTGTGAGGGTTCCAAAACTCTTGTAGACCGTCAGATCTTGGGGGCTCACCTTCCGCGTTTCCCTTCAGTGGTATCAGAGCATTCAACAGCGGATCTCAGATTATTTTCATCTAAAAAGGTAAGTAGCCCATCCTTTCTTTTTGGATTGGAATCCATGGCTTTCGAATGGTATCGGATCAGTATGTGCACCTATAAAATTTAGTGGGAAGTACCCACTATCACAGCCTAGCAATTTGGATTATCTGGATTCCATACACGTAGGCCATGTGTACAGTGAATAACCATCATTATTTTGAAAATACTGTCTAATGCTCAAAGCCCACCGTCTATATATTATAATCTAATAATCTAGATTGCTTTCTTGGCGAATTGGATTTTCATCAGGGGAGTTATGTAATGCCAAGGCCTTCGCACATTGTACCGTGTACATGTGGCAATTGTGGCCCTGTTTGGAAGGTGAGCCCTCAAGATCTGACGGTCTACACGAGTTTTGGAACCCCCACAAAGCAGAAGATTGATGCTCCAACGGCCTACCTATCTACTACTGGAGCAGATGGATCTATTCACACCTCTGATCCTACGGTATAAGTGGCCCCGGATCGCGATCTATGGATTAGATCATCCCAAGGACAAGCCAAAATGGACAAATTATAGTGCACACTATATCTCTCTGTATACTCTCGGTATTTCGTATTATTCGTTTACAAGAGAAGTGCATCCCTTTTTATAGTAAAGGAAGGAGATGGGATGAGACCAGATTATCCGGTCTTCTCCCTATCTCCTATCCCAAATCAAATTCAAACATAAATTTGAAATCTTAACAGAAAGGAAAAAGCCGAAAGAAGTCACTCACTATTGATTGCTCACCAGTGGGCCCCACCGGCCTACGTCCAACATCTCCCACTCAATCACATTGTGGGATAGGCACAAAAATTTGTCCATCTAACTCGCCTAATAATAATAAAAAAACCAAACATCATGATCAAAAGAATCAGAGGCGTGGGACCAGCTGGATCACCATAATCTTCTCATAGGTGCTTAAGTACTAAGCGACCACCTAACTAGTACTCAATAACCAAGCTTAGCAATGCCTGTCCTAGTCCACATAACCACATTAGATGGAGTTAACTCCCGATCTAGAGTACTCGACCAACATATGCACTTATTCAACTTATCGAGTTATTCTGAAAACTTGATTTTTCATAAACTTCGACTAAAACTAATTTAAAGCAATACTTATATATATATATATATATATATATATATATATATATATATATATATATATATATATATATATATAAAGCTTTTTAAGAAAAATATTGTTTGCAAAAGTCTAATAAAAACAACTCGATACTGCCAGCGGATAAGTCTTCAAGTGCGTATTTATAGTTCTAGAAACTTGGTTTAGCTGTCACGAGATCTTCCCCACGCAGATGTGTAATTTGGAATTAATCAAGCAACTTTCCTAGCGTAACTAAGTCTGACCAATTAAGGACTTTTCGTCATAGTACACTAAAGTAGCGACACTCAATTTCATCCTCAAATACACAAGAGGAGGGTAGCTAAGGACACAAAGAGTCACCTACGGGACTAACTACTCGCATGTTGTAATAATTAGATTGAATCAAAGCAATCTGTAGGTAAAAGGTCCCAGCACGTGGCTACAATCCACGTCGTAAAGTAGACAATACTAGGAGAATGTCGGGTCTACAATACGCAGGTTATTCTACATGAGGTATGACTCATCTCATAACCTCATAACCTGGCTCTAAATTCAAGCCATAAAATTGATCGCATGTAACGAAATGATGCGATTATATTATTCGACTTTATCAATCTCATCTTCAATCTTTATAAGATTGTAGGCGGATACGACTCACTCATATCCTTATCATTTATTATTCGAAATAAAGAGAAGTTCATACCTCAATGTATAAACATGGCCCCAAATGTACCTCTCTTGTACATTCAAGGTTGGTCAACCCGTGCAAGTGGGTGATTGGCCTGCCGACAAAAATAGAAATCATACATGATCTCAAGGTAAATGCTGATGATCTACTTACCTAGTTTATATTAGTATTTAATACTGAATAAATGGAATGTGTTATTCATTAATGAAAGATCAAAGACACTACAAAATAAGTACATCACTCAAGCTTTTCTCAATCCCATCTGTTTGATGTGAACCTGAAATAAATCTCTAGCTATAGATTTCGTCATGGGATCAGCCATCATCTCTTTAGTAGGAATGTAGCTGAGGGTGACCTTCTTATCTCTCACTTGATCACGGACGTAATGATATTTGATCTCAATGTACTTAGACTTCTAGTGGTGCTTAGGGTCCTTTGCCAAGTCAATGGCAGAAGTATTGTCTATCTTCAACGATATAGGCTAATGAACACTCGGTACAACACCTAGACCCAATAGAAATCTGCGAATCCATACACACTCCTGAACTGCAGCACAACATGCAATGTATTCGGCCTCCATAGATGAAAGAGCTGTGGATGTTTGTTTCTTACTTGACCATGAGATAACTCCTCCTCTGAGTAAGAATACATATCCTGAAGTAGACTTTCCCTCATCGGCGTCATTACCCCAAGCAGCATCAGAATATCCTTTGAGCTCAAGGCTTGTGCCTTCATAACACAACATTAGGTATTTCATTCCTCTGAGATAGCGGAATATACATTTGATGGCTTGCCAATGAGACTGTCCCGGGTTACTCTGATAACGGCTGACTATGCTAACTGCATAGCTAATATCCGGTCTGGTGCAAAGCATAGCATACATTAAGCTCCCTACTGCGCTTGCATAAGGTACTAAGGACATAACCAATTTCTCGGCTTCAGTCTGGGGACACGATTTCCTGTCTAGCTTAGTAGCTTTATTCATAAGGGTTTCAACAGCTTTTGAATTTTTCATCTTGAACCGCTCTAAGATCTTTTGTATATAGGTTGCTTGAGACAAGCCTATAAATTTTTTAGGGCGATTCCTGATGATTTTTACCCTAAGAATAAAGTTGGCTTCACCGAGGTCTTTCATCTCAAAGTTCGAGAATAGTCAATCTTTAGTCAATATCAACAATTGCATGTCATTACCAGCTAATAGGATATCGTCTACATATAGAGATAGTATCAGAAAAGATCTTCCAGACCGTTTCAGGTATACACAATGATCTTCTTCACTCATTATGAATCTAAAAGTGGTGATGGCCAAGTGGAACCTCATGTACCACTGTCTTGAAGATTGCTTCAGCCCATAGATAGATTTCAACAACTTGCAGACTTTCTTTGGATGCTTTTTGTCCACATAACCCATGGGCTGTTGCAAGTATATTTCTTCATCCAAGTCACCATTTAAAAATGCAGTCTTTACATCCATCTGATATAAGTCTAAGTTTAAACTCGTGACAATGGACAAGATCATGCGGATTGAGGAGAACTTTGCAACAGGTGAAAAGGTCTCTTCGTAATCAATGTCTTCTTTTTTTGTAAAATCTTTAGCAACTAATCATGCTTTATACTTGTCCACTGTACCATCTATCTTTTTTTTTTATCTTTAGTACCCATTTATTACCTATCGCTTTGCGATTGGAAGGCAGATCAACAAGTTCCCAGACTTTATTTTTCTCCATGGAAGCGATCTCTCCGTCCATAGCATTCACCCAATCGGCTGAGTTAGAAAATAATAATGCATCCTGATACGAATCAGGTTCAACATCCTCAACTGCGACGCAAGAGAATGTTTGCCCCTCAATATCGAAGTATCTTTGGGGAATCAATCCTCTTTCGCTTCGACGTAACTCAGGAGCCTGCTGAGATGTCCTCCAACTGTCCTGACGAACTATAGGAGCATCATCATCGTGAGAAGCGGAGCCCTTCACACATGACTTCTCCTCAGCTAAGGTTTCAAGAAATAAAGGTAAAGAGACCACACACATCAGCTAAGTATCCACATTAATGGTGAGATTATATATATATATATATATATATATATATATATATATATATATATATATATGGGAAAAGGTACTATGCGCTCGACCTCACGATAAGCTCCCGTGAGGTCGAGCTGTGTGGGCCCCACCGTGATGCGTGTCGACCATCAACACCGTGCATTTGATGGGTCCCCTCTAAATTATGGGATATCCCAAAAATCAGTCGTATATGGAACTCAGGTGGGCCATACCATCTAAAATCATGTGAAGACATGCCAAAAGCATATAAAAGCACTTGGTGGGACCCACCTGAGTTTTGAATGCTGCTGAAACTTGGTCTAAACCCTCATCCAAGTGGGACACACATAATGGATGGGCTGGATTTGCAAACCACATCTCGGTGGGCCCAAAAAATGATTATGAATGTTTTAATGGTGCACGGCCCCTCCCCACTTCTGTATGTGGTGTGGCCCACACAAGTCACGGATTGACTTGATTTTTGAGACCTAGGCCCACGATGGAATGGTGCATCTGACTGATGGGGTAGATGTTCGAAACGCATCACGGTGGGGCCCACACAGCTCGACCTCATGGGATGTTCCCATCAGCTCGAGCGCATAGTACCTTTTCCCTATATATATATATATATGACCGGCAATCAGAAGTATTTGACAAGGTTAAACATTTAGGGCATGCCTAGATGCATTATCAAATTGAATAACCACTATAAGTCTAATAAATTGGCAATGAACAAAAACAAATTTTGTTAGTAATATCCAAATTGTAATTTTTTTTATCAGTGCCAAATTGTAATTTAACAACAACAAAAAATGAACTATAATTTCCTTTACCAGCCAATTGGAGTTTCCCATTTCCAAATTGCAATTACATTAATTGGGATGTGAAAAAAGGGAGGAAAAAAATAAATTCAGAGCTGCTTGCCTCACTGTGAATGCTATGAAACTTCGATATATTTTCCCGATTCCTCTTGCTTAAACTTGATGTTTGCAACTCAATCGCTTGTACATCCAAACGCCATGTTTGGAAACCATGGATTCCATGCCTAACAATGGAAAAGGAAAAGGAAAAGGAAATGGGTCTGTGACAATTTGTGTTGATTGGATGGAAAAGAAAATGGCGGACCCCACCAAACGATCATTACAATTTTCCATATTTTGGATTATTGGCAAAAGAAATTAGGTGAATCATGTTAGAATAATATGAGATTTCCACTTACTATCCAAACAAGAACTCAAATTGGATTCAATGTTTCAATAGTTCTCATGGAAATCATCATTTTATAATTATTATTTTTCCTTTCTTTTCCCTTGGATTCCATATATCAAAACATGCCCAAAGTAGAATCAAGCAGCAGTGTTCTGCAATGCTGACATGAGATTTATTTTGCATGCATCAAATTCCTTAAATGAGATATAAGGTTGAGACGCACCTGTTAAAACCAACATAAACATGCCCGAATGTACCCCTGCCTATGAGCTTTCCCTTCATCTTGAGCGAACCAGGGCTAGTGGGACTCTCTGCCCTTACAGGAGTACGTGAAACTAAGGATGAGGTCGTCACCGTAGAATTTGATGGAGAAAAAGGAGCGGAATAACAGATTGTTAAAAGGGGGAGCAGCTACCGGTGGTTTTGTTGTTTCCCATCAACGGGCCAGCTTGTGAGGGATTCTGGAGCTGCCCCTCCGGCCCTGGGATGGAAGTGGATTGGCCGGTGTACCCCACACCACCGATGTGGCTGTGTTGACGTCACCAAATTCTGTGGGTCCCATCATGAGGTATGAGTTATATCCGAACCGTCCGTACACTTGGTGAGCTCATCATAAGGTTTGAACCGAAAAATAAAACAGATCCAAAATTTAAGTGGACCACACTGTAAAACAAAGCAATGGAGGATTGAACGCCTGCCATCCAAACCCTTTTGGGGTCACAGAAATTTTAGATCAATATGATATTTATTTTTTATTTTCATCTAAGTATGTGTGACCTTATGAACAGAGTGGATGGAAAGTAAATGTTATGATGGGTCCTACGAATGTTTTAACGGTGAGAATCATTGTCACCGCTGCTATTTGGTGGTGTGGTCCACTTGAGCCTTAGAAATATTATATATATATATATATAAAGACCTAAAATGATATGTACAAATGGATGAACAGTATAAACATAATTACTTCATTGTAGGCCCATATAACCTTGACGACACTTTGAATGGTTCGTCCAACTCAAGAGCTGGTCCGCTTCCGGAATGTAAAGGAGCGACTGAAATTGGACCATGCACTGAGTAAGTTTATAGGCTTTTATGGTAATGCGTAAACTCTGCTAGGCCTTAGGCCCACCGTAAATGTATGTGGTTCATCCACGCTGTCCATCTGTCTTTCAGATCTTTTGAGGGTTGAAGTCAAAATTGAAGTAAATTCAAAGTTCAAGTGGACTGCACGCAGGAAACAAACAGTGAGAATGATTATTTCTGATACCTTCCTATGACCCACAGGCCACGGTGATGTTTATTTGTCATCCAACTTGCTCATAAATCACGGAGATATGGATGAAAGGAAAACACAAATAAGATAACAAGAATTTTACAATGGTGAAGTTCAATTCACACTGTTTCCTATGGTGTGGTCTACTTGAGCACTAGATATGCTTCAATTTTCTATATCAAGACCTAGAATTATCCGGTAAAATGAATGGATGGAAGGAATAAAATGCATAAATCACAGTGGGCCCCATAAAGTTTACTCAGTAGGCAATCTGCTTCCAAGTGACTGCACCACTCTGCATCCTGCCCGGGCGATGGAATGGTCCAGCAGGGCTCCGTGGGCCACCGTACGTGATATATGGTTTTATCCACGCTCGTTGTTCATCCACTGTTCCAGATTATTTTAGCTTATGAGGCAAAAAAATGAGGCAAATTCAAGTGGACCACACAACGGGGATTGAACACTGATCTTTAAAAACATCTTAGGAGCCACACAAGTTTTGAATCAAGCTAAAATTTATGTTTATCATTCTTCCATGTCTATGTGACCTTATGACGAGGTTGGATGGTAAATAAAAATGACAGTCCTCCTTCGGAAAGTTACATCAGTGGGCATCAATTCACTGTTACTTCTTGTGGTGTGGTCTACCTTGAAAATTAGATGAATGATGTAAATAAAATTCATACATCATGGTGGGTCCCATGGGTTCCTACCTGGACCGATTTCCAATCCAGACTGGGCAGGACCCAATTCCATTAGGCGGAGGAGAAGACTAAAGAGTTACCCCTGCTGTGCTATCAAAAGACTTGAGCATTGGCCAGATCCGAGTAGTGCAACCTCTGAGTGACTGTATGTTTCTATCTTGATATTAGTAATATATAATACATTATAACTTGAATATCTCACCATTAGATTTAATAAAACACGCAGTCGTCCTTTCAATTAGAGAAACACTTGCCTTGGTAACTTATCGGCCCAGTCAAGAAGAAGTTGGGCCCAATCAGAAGGATCATTCGGTTTGGATAGGTTCTCTTGGCATCTTCCATCAATGATGCGACCCATGATATGGACCCTTATCAAAAGGTGGGCCAACGTTTATTGTTGTTGTCCCAATCAAATTACCCAAGCATTTCATATTCTACTTTTAAATAGATTAGTAAGTGCAATGCACGTGGAGAGAGGCAGTGGTTTACAAGATCCAAGAAAGAATGAAGGTTGTAAAAAGGGAGTTTATTCAATAGTCAGATAGTGAGGATTAATACTTGGGCATTTTGGAATTGTACCCTAGCATGCATTAGCTCAATCAAACCGTTCAAGCTGTTAAATTAAATTAGATAAGTTTTCAAATTTTTAGATTAATTTAATGCTTATAATTTTCTATTAGGAAGAATTTAGATGTTGAATTTGGACCATAGATAATTTTCATTTAACCTTTCATTAAATCTCCACCAATCAGAGCCAAGATTTGAAGGATTTAATTTTAATTTATTATCTTCAAAGTATATAATTTTTAGTACCCAAGTGCATCGATTACTCTACCTAATTTCATGAGATCCCCTGCCAAATGACTGGCCCATAAGAAACACCTTAAATAGCAGCAGCCATGGACCAGAATGCCATGTGTTGGCCATTAAAGAGATTCTATCTAAAGAAGATGGATGCCTGGATGGTAGATCCCTTCTCCATGTGAATGACGGAAATTGAATGTTGATGGCTTGTCAGGGCAATAGGGTTGGTGATGTAGATCGGGTCGCGGACATTTTCATGGCCAAGATGGACCAGAGAAGGCCTGATCGGAAGCGGAAGTGATCAGGACCGTCATAACCTTAAAATAGTTGTATCTCGCAAATCAGAATGAGTTTTTCGACATACCATATATGATTTTGGGGTAGGAGAAGCTACTTTGGCCAACCAACCTGCTACATCAAATTGCCTATGCTGGATTTGGGAGATTTCATCAGTCCATGGTCATATTCCATTTTTTTTTTTCATTTTTACTATTTATAGTAAGTTTTAATTCTATCATAACTTTTGATGGGTTGAGTTTTAGGACTCATGCCCAACATGAAAAGGGCTTTGAAAATTTAGGAGAATAATGTGGTTAGGCCAAATCAGACACTTACTATTTGTGGCCCAAAACCATGAAATCTAGTAGAAATCATAACCATCTATAAATAGTAAGTTTACTATTTCTAGTAAGCCATGTTTTTAGGGAGTTTGAATTAGAGTTTGATTCTGAAACTTATTCCTAGGTTTGATATCACTATTTAAAGTATTATTATTCCATTGTTTAGGATCAATCAATTTATTTCAAATTATTAGAAATTATTTTCTATTTTCTCTCCTTGTGGATTCGGAGTAGTTATCCTCGAGGAATACAATGATCGACCTCATCACGTCCTTCCCTAAGTCGGTGATTCAATCAAAGTGAAGCAACTACAATCAATATCTCCTTGTTGTCTTGTGACACCATTACAGAGCTCCTCATTTTCAAGGTAGCCCATACAATGATCAATGCCATCAACTGGGGTTTCCAATGCATTGGCACCATTTGGAATGTCATTTCATTGTATATGAGATCAACTACCTCCTTTTAACTCTGTATCTTTCTTTTTCTGCACGTTGTTAAAAGCCAATTTCATCACAGATGCCCACATGAAGGAAGGAGCTTGACATCAACATAAACATATATTTATTAAAGTACAAAGAGAATTACACAACATTCATTAATGCAAACCATTAAAATTTTATGGGCCATTATATTTGGATAACACCAATTTTACACCCTTGATGAAAACTCCAAATCCCAACCCGTCTGACTTGAGCATCCCTCGTGGGTTTATCAGAAATTCAACAGAAATTAAGAAAGAAACTTGAAATCATTTCAGGACCTACTTCTCATCTTCACATGTGCAAGCCATCCAATTTATATACATATTATTGAATTTTTTATTTTTTTTTACACAGTTAATTAAACAGATTAAAGAAGACCAACCATCAACATAAAAGAGTCGTTGCAATATCCTTTTAGGTGTTTTTAAATGAAAACAGGAAAAAAACTGCTTAGGTTACTAAGCACCGGTTCAGTTCCTACTGTGCAAGATCTGAATGCATCGAGAAGGCCCCACCATGTATGTGCCCTGGCAAAAAAAGGTAGGCCTCATTGTGCCCTTATGACGTGCCTGAATCTCAAAAACTCGCACATACACACTACAAGACTCAATTCCTGTCGACATCTCTCAACAAAAAATTCCATTCTCTCATCACAGATCTACACATTAATGAGCAAACCATTCAACTAAAAAATCACCAAAAATCAGGGAAAAAAAAACTAATGAACGAAACAAAATCAAATCAGACTCACCTCAAAATCTCTGAACCTTAAGGGAGGAACTCCCTGGACATTCAAGAAATGAGGAAGGGAATGTCTGTCATGAGAAATGTACAAAAACTAAAATCGGCCCATGAGAATGTACCAACAACATTAACACAAGACCCTGAATACAAGAAAAAAGGCAACACATAAACATGAGAAGGTATTAGAGAACTGATCTTGATTAGTCAAACACAGATTTGATTTTGTACGGATTTTTTTCCCATTCCACATCTTAATTAGAGATATGATTTTATTCTCCCTATAATCTATAAATACAATGTATTGCAAAGAGTTTTACATTGAGAAAAAAAAAAAAAACCAAAAACAAAATTCTTTATTTATGTTTCTGTTTTTTGTCATGGTATGAGAGCCTCTTAAGTGTGATATTGATCCCATGTCCCATTCCAACAGACACATCTCACCCATACAAAATCAAAACTGATTTGGCATAATCAAGATTAGATCTCTAATAGAAGGAATAAGAAACACCGAATCTAATATCAAATTAGGTGTGAGTACAGCGCAAAAAGAGAAGATTATTTGAATGATTGGCTTGATCAAGGGCTCAAAGTCCACCCAGTTAATGATTGAATGTATTGCCACATACACATTTGCTGCAATTTACATCCTTTCTTGTATCTCTCCTGGCAACTCTTGTTGCAGTTCTCTTTGGATAGTACTAATTTTTGTTGGAAAATATTTCACAAAAAATATTAAAAACAAAAGATAAAACTAAAATTAACACTAAGGTAAATCATGTATGTAATACGCTTTCTTTAAAGCTTAATTGGTCACCTCATTCTTGGTTGAATTGAGATCGCTAATGAGTTACAGGTGAATTACTTCCAGGATAAGACAAGCATTTTTTTCTTAAGGTCCTACATGACTTACTTAGGGATTTGGTTAATGCAGTTTGGAACTTTGCAGATCATTCTGGACATGGAGGGTCCAGTTTATATAGCATCTAGGGTATGGACCATTGCTAGGTAGTCATTAATGGTTCAGAACATTTGTAAAACGTTTCTGACCATTGGCACTAAATTACAAATGTTTTTGATTGTTAGATCAATGATTTGACCATTGGATCATTAAGGGTTGTCCATTTTCAGACCGTTTGAGCCCAAGCGCATGTGCGTTCCAGTGCAAACTGAGTATCTCTCTATTTCTCCAAGTAAGAATACTCCATACTTAAATACTTATCAACCAAAAGTTTTCTCCCACTTTATCTAATGTGGAGCTAAAGAAAACCCATTTTTTCTTTAGTTTTTTACATAAATGTTTTAGAGGAAAACAAAATTTTCAAACTTTTATTTTTAAACCAAAATTTCAACAATTATCATCTGGATAATCATGATGCAGGTAGAGATAAAGAGGTCGGTTCCTCCACAAGTCCTTGTAGAATAAGTTTATTCTACAAGTTATTCACATGGTTGAAAACATTATTCACCTGCTTGTAAATCCTATTTACCATATTATAACCTACCTATTTATTTGTTTTTCACCTCGTCATACACTATCACTTATGAAGGTTCCACAATCACTTGTTATTGTTTGATCTGATTGTTAGATTAGCTCTGAACTTCACACGGTGTGTGTGTGTGTTTTATGAGCTTTGATTTGATGTAAATTATGGAGCAGATATTCAGGTGGACAGTACTAACATAGTTTACATGATCTGGTCGCCGGTTTGGCCGCATGACAAATGTAAACTTCAGAGCATCCTCTTGAGACTTCAAAATTAGGTGTCGACATATTGGATAATAATCCAGGATGATTCAAATCTTCAAAAGTCTTAATAACATATATAATTATTTGTGAATTTTTAAGCATCAACACATACTTAGGTGGGGTCACATTTTTTAAAAATCTTATTCTAGACCAAAAAACCGAGAACCCACCCCATTGTCATTAGTACTAATATCTACTATATATACATAACATGAGTAGCCAGGGGCAACATTTCCTCTCCCTCTCCCTCTCTCTCTCTCTCTCACTCCCTCCCTTTTGGAGAAAGGTAGGAGCACATAACCTGTATTTTTGTATCTTATGTGAGTAGGCTTTTTTGGAAACTATTTTGAGCCCTGTTTCGGGCCCTGTTTCACTTCTTGTAATCCCTCTTTCTTTAATTAGGTGGGGTCCTTGGATCCCAATCTAGTGAGATGTATATAGTTTGCCTCCACATTAACAAAATTATAGGTGGTGTGCTCCTACCTTTAATGACATAATAATAATAATAAAAATAATAAAGTTTAGACTATCAAAATCATGCAACCCCATTAAGATAAGTTATAAAGTTAGAATGAACTGGATCATTTAAATCTCAGATTTATTAGAATGGAACTATCTATTTTTTTTTTTTTTACTTTTACCGTCCATTAGATGTCTACTAATCCAATATTTAAACAATTATTTTAGTCCAACTTTTTTTCATAAGCCATGTGGGGCCACAATCTTCTTTGTTTAACTAATGTATATGCCACATGTATTATTCCATGTACCTGCATTTCATCAAGTAACACATATGCTATGTATATGATTATGAATGCCTGCAGTTCATCCATCAAGCTTACCAAAATATCAAAGTTCTTCTCATTCTTGATTATAATCCATCTACGGTGGAACTCACTACATATCTACGTTTAGATTCGATGTATATACCATGCCTACAGCAGGGAGTCTATTGTTTGTAAGCGGTCCCACTGTGCTGTGCGCGTGAAATCCACTCCGTCCATTAGTTATGCCTTCTCATGTTCACTTTACAGCCCAAAAATCAGCACGAATCAAAAGTCAGGTGGGCCAGGGCATGGGGAACAATGTCAAATCATATTCCCCAAACCTCTAACTTAAGGCAGTGGCCTGCCTGAGTTTTGGATTAGGTTGATTAATTCTTTCATCCCATTGGATGCACCTCACAAATATGTGTCTCACTTGAGTTATCAGAATCACAAGAGATAGCCTTTGGATTTTGAAGTAGCCTACTCTTACTTACCATTTTCCTTTTTCTCCTCTCACCTGGATGCTAAGGAGACTGCACTTAGGATGTTTGTTTAACTTTCCATCATAGTGGAACCAAAGCTATTATGAATCTGATCATCAGGTGGGCCATATGTGTGCAAAGAGTTTGTATTGTTGGTTTTATGCTAGTGTTGCCTGATTAGTGGCCCCATTTTTTATGCATAGCATGTATAAAAACCTGCACTGAGAAGATAATATTACCCATATGATTTTTCCCTTCCAATGTAGACTACACGCTAATTTATTTTTTAAACATCCATTTGATTACCATTAATTGAACAGGTAGGATCGCCTGATCGCTGTGATTTTAGACATATGTCCTACTTACAATCTGACCCACAAATTAGATGGTCTAGATGGCTTCACATCAGTAAATCATGTGGGGGAGGATGAGGCACATCCATTTTTTAAACCATGTAAAACTAGCATGGGAATCTGTGGTAGAACTAGTCAAACATGCCTATGACAGAACCATCTCCCCATAGTGTCCTTCGTAGGCTGATGTATCAATCTGAGCCACGAATTTCATAGAGCCATCTCTCGGTGGCATACTTGGCAGGGTGGTGTATATAAGTGGTCCATGTTTGATAACTTCATAGATGGGCCATGTTTCTGAAATTGCTCTAACTAGTGGATATGGCCCATGCACTGCACACGTAGAGAGGAAGTGGTTTGAATACATTAAGGGCCTGTTTGGATTCGTGTATTGTATTGTACTGTACTGTATTCGGGTACTGTTCATGTATACAATGAACAGTTTTCATAATACATCCAAATCAGGGCGAGACAAATCGGTGTTTGGATTGGAGGTATTATGGAGAATAGTATACAGTATCTTATACAGATCAACATTTGGATAGGAGGCATTATGTTTGCGTATTGTACAACCGTACAAGTTTCCGAATACTACATGTACGGATTGAATTTTATCACCATTCCATCATGATTTGGCGGGAACGGATTGGCTACCCCCCCTGACACCAGCCAATGGATGATGGTCGTTGCTATGTGGACCCCACCATGATGTATGTATTTCATCCATTCCAGAAATATGTTTTTATACATTATTTTACGCTCTGAATCCAAAAATGAGATATATCCAAATCTCTGGTGGACCACATTACAGGAAACAGTGTTGAATGAGGGTCGACCGTTAAAAACATGTTGGGGCCACAATGTTTTCGATCAAGCTGATATTTCTTTGTTCTCTTCATCTGGGTCTGTATGACCTAATCAACAGATTGGATGTCAAATAAACAGTATAGTGGGCCATAGGAGGATTTTAATGGTTGATATCCAATCACTATTGTTTTCATGTTGGTGTGATCCACCTGATATATATGTCCCTCTCATTTTTGGGATCAAGCAATAAATTGATATGTAAAAATTGATGAACGGAATGGATGAAACACATACATCATCAGTGGGGCCCACACAGCACCGACCACCAGCCATGAAGATGGTGTCAGAGGGAGTAGCCAATCCGTTCCCAGATTTGGCACCACGGCACTGCGAAATCAACGTGACAATCAGCCCCACCGTAGATTACCAGTGGTAGACCGAGATTGCCACACTTGTGATATGTGGACCCATGTGTAATCGTCAAGTCATCCACGCCCTAGAAAACAAAATGTGTTGGACAAAAACAAAAGTAGAAAACATACATTATAATTTTTGTAAAACATATCGTTAAAATAAGGAGATGATATTCGGACACCAGCAGCAAAGAGAAGAACAGAAAGAAATTTAAAAAAAAAAAAAAAACAAAAAACAAAAAAAAAGAGACACGAATATTGCAAATGCATCAAATGTCATCCATCTCCAAGAAAAGAAAATAACAATAACAAAATTAGAAAGCCTACTTCAAAATTATATATAAAATTCAAAAAACAAAAAAAATAAATAAATTATCCACTTAAGATGATATTGAACATTCCAGGAAAACAAGAAAAAAAAAAGTGAAAAAACAAATATTACAAATGAGACGTCCTTAACTATATACTGTGAAATAGTCCTCCAATTTGTCTTTAATTACAGACACAAAAAACCTATCCGCTGCAATGGACATTCAAGTAAACACCCGTAAATAATATGAGGACACCAAGCACCAAACAAACAATCGTACGATCTAGGTGTGGTTCGTTTCTTGGACCATCAGGAAACACTCTTTCCTCATTGCTATCATGCACACCATTGTCACCAATTACAGTTGGCTCTCTAAGTGCAACTACACATGTCCCGTTATCCATCGTCGTGGTAGAAGTTGATGCACAAACAATCCGAGTTCCAACTGTTTCAGCTGCTACTCTACCGATAGCGAAGGCCTGAATAATATAGTAAACCATGCACATGTATGTGAATAAATACGATTGTAAGATATGTAAATCAACATGAAAAATTGATTTCTTATAATGTACAGTGACGTTGTTAAAGATTCATCCAACCTTGTGTTGGTTCCATGCAAGCATGACATCTTCATAAACCATGAATGATCTATTGTCATCGTACGTATTTGCCTGTCTAGATATTTTACCCGAGGCACAGACCGTCTTGATGTTTTTCCTAGGTCGACGTATTCGCCTGACTGGATGTTTTTCCCGGGACACAGACCAACATCTATTGTTACCGTACACAATGTACGTATTTGCGTGACTGGATGTTTTTCCCGAGGCACAGACCATTTGGATGTTTTACCTGGGTCGATGTTTGCATGGGTGACGACCCCTATGTCTGTCTGGATGTTTTACCCGAGACAATGATTGCATTCACGCAACCATGTATATAATAAGACTACATTTACTCTGTTTTGATTGTCTGGATGTTTTATACTATTTTTACCTAATGCGGTGGTATGTAATCTTGAGAAAAATTCACACTGAGTTGGCCACTCATCCATCAAATATATAACCGTACAAGTAGCACTGGTGGCCCAGGTGAAATTCATGTTTACATTGACAAGGAGCAACTTATATTTGACAGGGATGCATGATTGTAATTTCTAAGGGTTGCTATAGGATTTCACAACTCAAGATTGTTGTAATTTACCTTATTTCACATGTAATATTATTTCATTTTGTAATTGTAGGAGTAGGGGCATTAGTTTGTATAAGCCATTATGTGTAGCTCTTGTATATTTCAAATGTAAATGAAATTTTTCTTTATGTTGATTTGTCCATTTTACGCTCACCTGTTTACTATGATAATTAAAAAATATATATAGTGGAATTTGACCATCCTTTAAGGTTAACATTCGAGTTTTCGAAAAACGAGGCGTATACTCAGGTCTTGAAAAGTCGAGGCATTACATTAAATCTGTCAATAATATGGTTTGTAACGTCTGTAAAGCGTGGCTGTAGCGTTTATAACAGATTCCACGTCTGCACGTATGTGGCTTACACACTTAGGTTACATGAGTGAGAAGGGTATGAAGATACTTTCTGATCATTATTTGATTCAAGTTTTTAAAAGTATTGATTTTAATATGTGCAAACATTGTATATATAGTAAACAGTCAAGGTTGTCTTTTAAATCTAGGAAACATGTATGTAAATGGGTTTTAGATTATGTGCATTTTGATGTATGGGGGCCGTCGCCCGTGGTTTCTAGTGGAGGGTCGTTATGGTTTGTCATTTATTGATGACTATTACAGGAAAGTATGGGTTTGTTTTATAAAAAAATAAACATGATGTTTTCACCAACTTCAAGCAGTGGAAGACGGTGGTAAAAAAATAGTCAGAGCAGAAGGTGAAGGTGTTGAGGACAAACAATAGTTGGAAATTCACTTTTGGAGAATTTAATAAATTTTGCAAAGATAAAGGGATCGTGAGGCATCGCACAGTGCACCACACACTAAAGCGGAACGATTTAGCTAAGCGGATGAATCGGACTCTATAAGACCTGTATCCTAGCCCGTACCATTCCGTAGGCTTCCGCGATCTTCCCGATCGAATTTCGGAGACCCGCGGTCTATTATCGGCATTTGCACGCAATCTTGAGTCATGTCCTGTCGATCTGAGTCGGCTCAACCCGAGACCTATACCATTGCGACCGCGCCGACGCCGCAATTCCAACACTGCATCTCGTGCGTCAATGCGACGCTTAGATCATGAGATGTAGCTCGCGCATTATAATAGCTGTGGACCACACATTTGCGGGGCCCACATATCACAATGGCACCATTTCCTAGGTTATCATGGGGTGATGTCATCACCCCATGCCAAGTAATAAATGCTTACAAGTAATTATGACATTTATTTTCCTCATAAGTCAACCCTAGCATTTATGGCCATACATGAATTAATTACTCTCTCTCTCTCTCTCTCTCTCTCTCTCTCTCTCTCTTTTCTTCTTCATTTTCTCCCCCTAGCAAGAGAGAAGGTAAAAAGGTCTATGGCAACCCTCCCATTTCTAGCCACACTCACCTTAGATCCCCTTCAATCCTGCCATTAGAAGCTCATCTCCATCGTTGAAAAAGATCCTAAAAGGCTTGAGGACCCGAGGAATTGAGGAAGGAGTCGATTTAAAGGTGGGTGCTTCTCTCTCTCTCTTATTTCTTTTGTGTGATGTGTGGCCCACTCGAATGGACACAACCTTGATGTATGTCTTATTCAAACCGTCCAAGTCATGTAGACCCTACCTTACGGATGATGAGAAAACACAAATATCAGACCCATCGATGGGCCACTTTCATGTGGGACCTGCCTTGATGAAACATGGGCCCACGTTCATGTGGGACCCACCATGAGGCCGTGTTTATCAATGCCATCCAACGTCCCTGGACGCTAGACGTGAAGCATGGTAAGTGCGTGTGCTGACATGGGTGTGTACTAACAAGCTAAAAAATAATAATAATAATAACAATAAATAATATATGTATATATAACGTCAGTTCCCTTTTTAGATTTTTGGGTGGGTCACTCGTACAGGCCCCACCTTGATGCATTAATTTAATCCACGCCGTCCATTTCATTCCCCAGCTCATTTTATGCGTTGAATCGAAAAATGAAGTGAATTCAATTTTCAGGCGGGCCATATCATAGAAAACATTATTTTTTTTTACCGTTGAAATTGACCCTGATGTTTCTACACACCAAATATCCCAAATATTGGGCTCGTTCGGACTGTCTCGAGCCATGGAATGTAATGGCTAGAGTGGATCTGACCGATGTGGGCCCCACCTAGGAAAAACCCTGATTAAACCTAAAAACAAAAAAAAATGTTATGCAGCAAGACACTGCTGCTGCATGAGGACGCGCGGGCAACGTCCTGCGCTGCTAGGTGTGAACGGACGGGGAGCCGTGGGCCCCATGCATAGGCCCTACCATGATGTGTGTCGTACATCAACACCGTCCATTTGATAGGCCCCTTTTGGAATCGTGGGCCCTCCCAAAATCAGCCGTATGTGGTTCACAGGTGGCCCACATCACAGGGAACGGTAGGGATTAAATGTCTGCCATTGAAATCCTTTTAGGATTTCAGAGAAGTTTTGGATCCAAAGCAGGTGGGCCATGTGGGACCCACCTTGATGAGATGTATATCCACACCGTCCGTCCAGGGTGTGGCTATCAGTGAAGTACGAACTGACGGTGGAAGGGGGGGCTGACAATGAAGTGTTAGCTGACAGTGGGTTATACTCACCTACTGCATCAAATATAAATAAAATATATTATATTACTATAACGGGGGGTAGCCCATTATGTGGGACCCACCTCTGTTGTTTTCTGCAGGTTGCAGCGTGCAACCTCTATTACTGTTAGCAAGGTCCGTGGGACCATTCATGTCGTCCATCCATTAGATGGATCACGCCATGATGCATGTGGCATATGCACCGCCCAGACGAGCTGGACGGTGGGACCCACCCTTGGTGTGGGGCTCACCTGGATGTATGTGTTAGTCTAGGCCATCAGGGTCTGGACGGTGTTAGTATATTAAATTATATATATATATATATATATATATATATATATATATATATATATATATATATATATATATATATATATATATATAATGTGGTGGGCCCTACGTGGGACCACCGTGCTATATGTGTTTTGTCCTTGCTGCCCAGCAGCGTGGGATCCACACACGTGTGGACTCCACTTTAATATGCTAAGATGGGGGGCTCGCCTCTAACGTTTGTGCGGGCCATCCACACCGTCCATTGTTTGGGACGGTGGGGACCCAACCAACACGTGGGGCCTACTCTGACGTGGAAGCAGAATGGCTGGTATACTTGCAACGTCCAGATGAGCTGGATGGTGGGGTTCACCATGATGAATGGATTTAATCAACGCCACTGTACTTGGAGGCCCACTTTGAAGTATGTTTTGTATACACCGTTCATCCAACTGACGTGGGACCCCACCTTGAGTTATGTGTTGTCCACACATGTAACACGTGTGACCGTGAGATGGCCAAGCACGTGGAAATCCACCCTAATATTTGTATTTTTCCCAAGCCATCCACTTGTTTTACCAGATTGGACTACTATGATATATGTCTTGATCCACACCATTCAGTCCAGTGGACAGTGGTCCCCATCATAATACATGCATTGTATATTCACGCCGTCTGTCTAACTGGCCCCTGGTGTATGTATTCAGCCACGCCGTCCATCTGTGTGTGGGACCGGCCATGACGTAAGTGTTTCATCCACGCCATCCCATCCATGTATTGGGCATGGACCCTATACATGTGGTCCACCATGATGTATGATTTAATCTACACCGTCCATCAGGTTATGACGGTGAGGACTCCACCATGATATGTGTTATATCCTAACCATCTAGGTCATACAGGGCCTGCGTCGATGTATGTTTGATCCACAGTCTGTGGGACGTGTGACCAACCTGATATATGCATTCTATATCCACACCGACCATCTGGTGGGGCCCATTTGCTGCATGTGTAGGGCCCACCTATTGTGTATTTGAAGCCCATGGGTTGTGGTCCATTGTGATGTATTTGAGGCCCATGGGCGAGGCCCAATACGATGTATATGTGGCCCATTTAGTGAGGCCCGTGTAATGTATTTAAGGCCCATGTGTAGGGTCCACCTATTGTGTATTTGTGGCCCATTTGGCCAGGCCCATCGGTATATATATTTATGGCCCGTTTGGTGAGGCCCACTGGTGCGGCCCACTTGATGTATACGAGGCCCACTTTGGTATATTTGTAGCCCATCCATGAGGCCCACCTCGATGTATTTGTGGCCCATCCATGAGGCCCAACGTGTTGCATATGAGGCCCATGTAATACAACCCACTTGATGTATCTGAAGCCCATGGGTCGTGACCCATTGAGATATATCTTCGGCCCATATGTCATGGCCCATTGGGATGTATTCGAGGCCCATAGTGATGGGTATGTAGTCCTTGTATGAGGCCCATTGCGATGTATATTAGGCCTTTGTGTGAGGCAATGGGCCCACTATATGTTTAGCCCTATGTGGGCCACTCGTTAGGAGCAATGTTGGTTAGATGTCCACATTGATGGGCAATGATGGTTAGATGTCTTTGTTATGACCTTCTCTTAGGCCTTGTTAGGCTATTCTCATCGACGTCGATTGCCGATTTCGATTACCAAGGCCGATTATCGATCGATTCCAATTGTCGTGACCAATTTGCCGACTCTAATTCTTGATCGACCTCGATTGTCGTGACCGATTGCCGATTCTGATTTACGTGACCGATTTACCGACTCTGATTATTGATCGACCTCGATTGTCATGGCCGATTGCCGATTCTGATTTACATGACCGATTTGCTGATTTTGATTATCGATCGATCCCGATTGTCGAGGCCAAGTATCGAGGCCGACTCCGATTATCGAGGCTGAGTCCGAGTGTCGATTTCGATTGTCAAGGCCGATTTCAATTATCAAGGCCGATTTGTCGAGACCTATATGGTGTATATGCGACTCGTAATTGAGGCCCATTGTGATGCATTTGAGGGTCAGACGATGGAGCCCATTGTGATGTATGCTAGGCCCATGTGAAAGGTCCATCGTGATGTGTATTAAGCTCTTGAGCGAGGCCCATGGTGTTGTATATTTGGCCCTTGTGTGAGGTCATGGGTCCACTACATGTTAGGATCTATGAGGGTCATTCCTCGGGGGCAATGTTGGTTAAATGTCCACATTGTCGTGGTCGATTGTCGATGCCGGTTATTAATACCGATTATGAGTATATGACAGCATAGCATCATGATACATGCCCATACGCATCATCTGCATGTTTGTTATGAGATGTGGTTGATCATTGCATATGTCATTGAGCATGTTGTTATGAGATTCCCTGATAGGCGGAGGTTATCTCACATGAGCACCCGGTATGCGCAAGATTGATGTATGACTAGATTGTATGACTCATGCATCTCGCATTATGATTACTGTATGCCCTAGCGATATTAGGGCCATAACCTCCACAGGCATATCGTGGATGGCCAAATGAGACATCGAAAATGTTTAGTTCTAGCATACGAGCGTCATAGATGTCCCTGGGTGAAAATTCCTAAACCTCTATTGCCAGGACACGCCCCAACGTCGAGACCAAGTGGATACATGAGCGCCCGAGTGCCGAATACCAGGAGGCCACGTCTCTCACTGTGTCGTGGTCGGTTGGGAGGGGGTGTGGCCTTACCTGCCCGAGGGTAGGGGGCAATACTAGGCTGGGTTTGACCAGTTCGTGAATAGGTCTGCTATCGATGTGCCGAATAGGTATTGACAGACTATTGACTAGGCGGATAGTGAAGTTTTTTACGCTCACTTGGACTGTGCGGCTGGGAGAGCGACGGTGTCATTTGGAGTGTACTAAACCCTGGTGATGATCCCAGAGATGAACTGTACTGATATGTGGATTTAGTGAGCAGGAGTTGCATACTCATTCATGCATTCATTCATTCACTATCCACTCGAGTTAGTGGTGCGCAACTATTTATTACATGTGCCTTCACAATGGCCAGGATTTCGGTTGAGGCGCGCGACTAACCTGAGATCAGGAGTTTACCACATTGAGTCTGACTATCCAAATTTAAGTATGGGACTGGTTTGGATAGAAGTCCCTTGTAATGGACCCCATAGCCTATGATACTAGGTACTATCATCCCGATTTCACACTCCAGTATGGTCATTCCATTCGCACCGCATATTGCATAACATCCGCGACATACGGCATTTTGGGTTATTGTGTCTCTATATTTATATGGCCTAGGTACGGCTGACACTATTTGTGCTACTCATCAGGAATGTATGTTGTATTATATCTAATATTTAGCTATCTATGATTCCTCATTTGCATAGTTGTTCTACATTGCATATTCTGACATTGATTGACTCATGGACTTGTCCGTATTTTCGCTTACTTGTTATCGTATGATTTATGATCTTGCCAATATTCTGTTTCCTATGATAATTTATGCTCTTGTTAGTATTTCTGCTTATTTCGACATTATACAATTTATGGATTATCAGTACTTTCGATATTGTGTGATTTATGACATTGTATCCTCGGCATCTAATATTTGGCTCGCTTTGACTCCTCATTTGCATAGTTGATTTGTATTGTGTACCCTGATATTGTATGATCCATGGACTTGTCAGTACTTCCGCTTAATCTAATTACTCTGATAATGAATACTTGGCACTTACCTTGTGCACACACTTACACCACCCTCTAAGCTTTCTATACGCTTATGCACGATAGATGTGTGCAAGTGAGGTTAGGTTGCAGCAATGTTGAGCTTGGAGCGTGCAGCAGTCTTCTGGTGCTTGATTTTTGATTTATGTATTTCCCTTTCAGCATTGTACTCAAATGATTATATTAGTGGATATGTGATGATGATGTTGCCTTTGTGAATTGGGTAATCTTGTGGTTATGCTTATTACGAGTTAAATGTACAAAAAAAAACCCTCCTTGTAGGACCCTAGGATTGAAATCTAGCGTATGGACGCTAGGAGCTAAGAATGAGATTCTACGGAGGCTGTCAGCACCGGATTCGGCAATTGGGATTCCTATGAATCCGATTTCTGGGTTTGGGGCATGACAGACTCTCTTGGAGAGGGCCTGATGTATGATTAGTAATTCTAAACTGGGTAAAGACTTGTGAACTGGGGCCGTTAACACAACTTGTTATTTGGTGAATCGGTTCCCTTATATGATCATTGATTATAAAATTCTAAAGGAAATGTGAAGTGGTCAGCTGGTAAACTACTCAAGATTGTGTATATTTGGTTGGAATGCTTACTCTCATGTACCATCAGTTGAGAGAGATAAGATAGACCAAATGGTAAAAAGTACATCTTTGTTGGATATAATAATAGTGTGAAGGGGTACAGATTGTATGACCGGGTCACACAAAAAATTATCTTTAATCGCGATGTCATTGTTCCATAAGGATGAGCATAATTAAGCTAAAAAGTTGGTTGTGGACATCCAGGTAGACAGAGATGAGACAGGTTGATATACAGATGTAACTAAGGTATATGAGTAGGTAGAGTAGCCACTTGTGATAGGGAATCTACCATGGGATCGCATGTTACCGGCGAGATACAGGGATGAATTAAATGTCGCATTTATTGTCATTACGGATGAGAGGAATTTGTTTACTTCTTAAGAAGCTCTTAACAATATAGATGCAAAAAAATGAAAGTTGCGATGAATAATGAGATAAACTTTGCACAAAAAATGAGATGTTAAAGCTGGTGGAGCTTCCCGTTGGCTGTAAAGCGATCGAGTGCAAGTGTATCTTGAAAAAGAAATATGATAGATACGAGGTAATGTTGGTAGCGAATAGATATTCTTAAAAAGAATGCATTAATTTCACTGAGATATTCGCATTTGCGATGAAGCAAGTATCTATTAAATTTGTGTTAGCACTGATTGCCCAATACGAACTCGAGCTGGAGCCAATGGATGTAGAGACTGCATTCACACATGAGAAATTAAAATAGCAGATTTACATGAAACAACTAGAATGCTGCGAAATACAAGAGGCAGAGAACAATGTTTGGCGATTAAAGATGTTGTTGTACGCTATGAAACAATCGCCTAGGCAGTGATATAAAATGTTTGATTCTTTTATGGTGATTAAGAAGTTTATCAGGAGTGAGTATGATTATTGTGTTTATTTCAAGACACTGAGTGATGAAAAAATCATTATCCTGATTTTGTATGTTGATGACATATTGATCGATAATCATAGCATATTTAAGATTAACATATTAAATACTCAATTATTAAGGACATTCAAGATGAAAGATCTAAGGGCTACAGAGAGGGTTCTCGGCATTGTTATTCGTTTCTATTTTCTATTTATTTTTATAAATTCTCAACATACTAATTTGAAAAAAAAAAATAAGAGTATAAATATGTCATCATCCGATACCTCGACCAAAATTTTGAACTATGGTTTCCTAGTCGAATCGTAAAGGTTTGGAAGAATGAAGATTGCATATAGTTTTGTGTGGGGGTAAAGTTTCTTAAGAAAACTAATTGGTTTCACTTACACCTGGCATGTCAGGATGGTGATGCAAAATTATGCCCTAAAGCCCCAAAAGAGGTCTAAATTCTTTTTTAGATCCTTCTAAATTCAAATAAGAAAGTTTCTACTCAATCCAAACATTTTGGTACATAGAGAACTACTACAGAAAAGGTAGATGAGGAAGCCAAATTAAGAGTTTTGGAAGAAGATCAACTCCAACTTGCCTTAAAACGTAGTATAAAAGAGGCTTATAGACATCAACGATGTCCTTCAAGATAAAATGATGCTGAAGCAGGATTGAGCACGGGCAGCAAAAAGAAGAAGAGTAACAAATCAAAGTTTCTCGCCTGTCTCAATGAATTTTATAAGGTGTTGGGAACTACGTACAAATCTTCACATAAAATAATTGAAAAAGCAAATGTAGTGCATTCCACTATTTTCTCTAGCAATGGAGGGATAAATTGATAAAAGAAACAAAGAACCATTTTTATATCTAACAAGTCTATGTAATATCATAGTTAAGTTTGGACTTATTAGCTAATTTAATGGTTCACCTAACCTTTTTTTTTATATACATATAATGACTTATCCCAATAATAGAGCTAGCAATAGGGCCGAAAGTCGGGTGGGTTCAACCTGATTGACTCATGACCAACTTGACAATAGATTGAGCTCAGGCAGGATGTATTAGGTTTGATCTCGAACTTAGGATATACAAACACCAACCCGATAAAACTTGGGTCGGGCTCGGGTTGAGGTTTCGGGTTGCCCAACCCAACCCGAACCCGATCGATATATATATATGTTACTTATAAATTATAATTGAGTGTGGATCATCTGTGTTAAAGGCATAAGAAATTCTAGTGCCGTCAGGTTTCACTGGTCCACGTCATTTCCAATGACTCAAGCTAACAAGATATGCTGAATTTCTCTCTCCCAAATACACCGGATCAATACACGGCTTTTAAAGGAGTAATTGTACTATATTTTAGTTTATTTGTTTAGGAAAAATGAAATTTATTATGATAAACAACTACATATATAATTAATAAAATCATAGGTACAAAAAATAAGATATTGAAAATATAATAGACTAATGTAATAACGAAAATATTAGCATGTATCCACCTGACCAACTCGACCGAGCGTGCTTGGGTTGGGCTTGAGTTGAAAATTGTCAACCCAATGTTGGGTTGGGTTGGGTTGGGGTATAGGAACATCTGGTTGGGCTAGGGTTGAGCACCATCGCAACCCAAGGCTCTATCCCAGCAATGATAGAGATGTGAAATATTAGAATTGCATGGACTGTGTTTTGCTTACTTTCTAACCATTCATCTACTAGCTAGCAAATGAATGATCCACACATCTTTGTGGGTAAGATGTTGAGGTATTTCTCATTCATGATGGGCCAGCTCATTCATCCTTCTATTCACCTGAAATATGATGGGCCAGCTCATTCGTGGGGCGCATCTTGATGCATGTATTATGCATTGATGTATGTATTTTGTATCCACGCCGTCCTGATATTTGGATGTCTTATTTTTAGGATCAAGCCTTACAACGAGCTGGCCAAATAGAGGGATGGTTTGGACATAACGCATACGTCAAGATGGGATTCATAGAAACTGGTGAGAGGGATGGTTTGGACAAAGCACATACGTCATGATGCGATTCATAGAAATAGGTGACGTCAACACACCAGGCATGCGCGGAAGCCGATGCCTGCGTAAATGGCGGAAGCTAATTTCTTCCTGTTACAGAAATCTTCATATTTTTCCTAATTTTACTAGGATATTCACAAGGACTCATTCATTCAAGCAGAAAACTCCACTAGAATCTCCAGACATGTCCGGCCCTATTGGTCACAGGTGCAATTCAGACAGTTCATTAGCAATCACATCCCCCATTGACAGGTTGAGATAGACTTTTGTCCCTGCCGTTCACATTCACAACATACATGACTATCAGCAAAAGCCATCTAACACTGTACTCTTCTGGAAAAAAAAAAAAAACTTCGATACACTCGCAGATTGTGTTGGATAACATGCAGGCACTTGGTAATTATTTAGAAATGCGTACATGTCATATATAAAGGTACTTTCTGTGCATGAACTTTGAAGTAAAAATTAAGCTTACCGGTTCATCAAAATATCAAATCGGTGGACACTTTTTGTATGGTTAAGATGAAAAATATCCAATAGTCTTATTCACACAAACGAGAGTCCAAAACTTAGAGGTTAGGATTGTTCAACTAACCTGATCTTGAGATTGTTACTTTGTAACAATTGGCTGCACATTTTAGCTAATTTTATTTGAATTAATGTACACCACATGTATAATTTCTGAGTGCCTGTGTATGAAGCACCATTGGCAGCTGGAGCGTCATATAATTCCATAGTTGACAGCTGGGAACCTTTTTTGTGAGTGTGAACTGAGGATATCCCTCCGTTGGCGTATAGACCTGGCTTCAGCTCTTGCCGTTCACCGGGTGCAATGTAGACCGTCTTTTCAGCCACATCTCTCATGTGAACGGACTGACCAAGACTTCAGTCCCCGCTGACGCTAATTACCATATGCATTTTTATTGGATAGTTTTTTTTAAAAAAAAAAAAAAAAGAAAAACGAAAAAAAAGCCAAGTGGTCTTAATCTAATCCTAAAACTAGTGTCCAGAAATCAAAGGTTAAGATTGTCCAAACAATCTGATCTTGGGATTATAATTTTGTTAGGTTAGGTTGCAGAATTAAGTCCGTTTTATTTGACCGAACGTATGCTGTTGTGTACATTTTCTGATGTGTCAGAATTGATGACAGGCATATCTTCTCTCCCTAACAGCCACTTGTACAGGACATTAATGGAATGGAGATGGTGGACCCAAAATTTGAAGGTTTGGATAGTCCTATATGATACTTAAGTGCTTAGAGAAAATGGTGATTAACTGGTATTGTGGAAAAATAAAAAAAGCACGGACCGCTTATAATTTCTTTTGATTAATTTCATGAGTTTTGAAATTTGACAAGGGATTTCAAATTCCACCATTGAATTGGCTTAAGGTAATAATAGATGAAAATCTATATTGTAGAGTTATGATATTTTTCTTGTCTTTTCAGTGAATTTTTGTATGAGAATTTAAAGAATTTGCCGAGTCATTCCCAATTTTACACGCTCCAAGTTTCCTTTGTTGTACACTATGTCATTTAAAAATGTTCGCCTAACAAAACACAAATATAAGACTTTCTACTATTTTCTTTAATGTTGGGAAATGGATAATTAAAAGAAGTGGAAGAGTGATCTACATATGTTACAAGTTTATTAAAACTTTGAATTATAAGCCAGTTTCATAATTCTTGTTAAGACTTGAACACAAAAATTAGGCACATCTAAATCTCAAGTGCACCACACTACAGAAAAATAGTAGTTATTGAATGGTTTAGTGGGAGAAGAAGTACACCGTCTTGGGTGAGGCAGGGTCGCACCTGATCTACTCCCTTGGCAGGCAATCCGTGTCCGACTTGGATTGGGTAGAGTAGGGCACACCTCAGACATGGCACTATGTGATGCTGGAAAAGTTCTGTGACCCCACAAGGATGTAGCCGGGCATGAGCCCAAAAATAATAAATGAGGCAGATCCAGCTTTTTTATCCTCAAGGAAGTGTTCAACGGTGGGCATACTACTCCAAGGTAGTAGCGTAGTCTACTTGAGATTTAGATGCCTTTTTTTACCACACACCCCTACAGACTTGCCCTAATGCCTCCTTAAAATAATAAAAATAATAATAAATAAATAAATAAGAAGAAGAAGAGGTAGATCCATATTTTGGGCTTATGCCCTAAAATGAGCTGAAAAAAGAAAAAAAACACTTACCGAACCCTTTGTAAGAAGGGGCCATGATCAGCCTAGGTGCCCAGGTGGAGACCGTTACCAACCAAGAGCGGATTAGGTATGCCCCTACCCTCACCAACGAAAGTGTGACCCTTGCCGTGAGGCCTACCTTGATGTGTGTATTCTAAATCTATGCCATCAATCTATTTTTCCAGGTCATTTTTGGGCCCATTCCCTAAAATGAAGTGGATCCAAAACTAAAGTGTACCATACCATAGAAAACACTAGTTATTAAAGACCCTACCATTAAAAACTTATCCAACCCTTTGTAATGTTTTCATAATGTTTATTTGCCATCCAACCTGTTAATAAGGTATCACGAACATGGATAAAGGGAAAAAGTAAATATCAGCTCAATCGAAAACTTTAATTGCCCCTTTATAGACAATCACTACGGTTTCCCTAAGGTATGGTCCACCTTAAAACTAGATCTACTTCATTTTTTAGTTCATGCTAGAAAATAATCTTTAAAAAAAACAAATGAACGGTGTAGATATAGTTACATACATCAAGGTGGGCCCATAGTAAGGCCCGCACTGCCTTGGCGAGTCGGGATGCTCCCGTTGTCAACTTTTACGGATGCGGATTGCCTTGATGTCACACTCATGATGTGCTGACGTGGCAACCTTCTGTGGGCCCTACTATAGTGTATGTGTTATATCACACAGTACATCTAATTTGCCCTATTATTTTAGGGCATGATCTAAAAAATGACTGGATCCAAAGTTCCAGGGAACCCTACTATGAAAAGCACTGGGGATTGAATGCCTACCATTAAAAGCTTTTTGGGGGCCATTAATGTTTTGGATCAAGATGATATTTGTGTTTTCTCTTCATCAGCTCTGTTTGACCTTATAAACAGAATGGATAGGAAATAAACATTTATGTGGGGCCCATCTTCATGTGTGTATTATATATCTATGCCGTCATGATAATCGAATCTGTATTATTTTTCGGATCAAGCCTTGCAACGAGCTGTTCAAATGGAGGGATGGTTTGGAACCAACTATATAGCTGCTGTAGGTAAGTGTTCGTGCGAAGACAAGCACCGGTTTAAAGGAGATCAAAGTTATACAGGGCCACAGTGATGTATTTATTATAGCTACACCGTTCATCTATTTTTAGAGATCATTTTAGAGCATTATCCAAAAAATGAATCATATCAAAAGATCATCTGGACCACACCATAAATAGAAGCGGAGATAATGATTTTCACCATTAAAAAATTCATAGGGCCCACCATAACGTTTACTTTCCATCCAATAATTCATAGGGCCCACCATAACGTTTACTTTCCATCCAATTTGTTCATAAGGTTACAAAGACCTGAGTGAAGAGGAAAAATAAATTTCATATTGGATCATGCATGTAAAAGAAATGAAAGCTTAAGAAGGTTTCATTGAGGGTCCACTAATAGGGCTACTTTAATTTGCATGATTTTTGGAGCATGGGCCTTTGGTTTTTCAGTTTATACCGGCAGAGCCCATTTTTCTATGGTCTAAACCAATGAGATTGCACCATATTCCCATGTGCAACTTGATGGGGTTTTCTCCCTAGGCTCAACCAGTCGAGGGTCTCACTCAACCAGTTGAGGGTGGAGCTCGACCAATCGAGTGGGGCTCGACTTAAAGTCTAGCGACCAATTGTTTTTATTCGTCCGAGCTGATCAACCAGTCAAAGAGTCTGCTCGACCAGTCGAGGACTCTGTTCGACTAGTCGAGGTTATGCAGATTCTAATCCAATTTTGTTTGGGATTCAGAAATTTAAGGCAATTTTCGCACCCATGCGAAATGGAGTTTCCTAAACTATAAATAGGAGGTACCTAGGGCTTTCTAAGTAATGCAAGTGGGTTTCCTAAAACTTTACAAGGGTTTACTAAAGGGTTTAGGGCTATCAAAGGTGTGTATGTGTGTGTGTGTGAGAGAGAGAGAGAGAGAGAAAGAGAGAGGAAGCTTGTGGAAGTGAGATTCTGCTCTTAGAGGTGATCTATTGTGCACTTGACAGCTCAGCGCTTCTACGTCCTCGAATCGGTTAATCTCTCCATTTTTCTTTATTCTCTTATTGTTTATTCACTCCTGCGTGAGTGAAGAAGGTCTGATCCAAGCGGTGTGTGCTTGTAATCGGTTGTAACATTCTATTTCATAGTGGATTGTTGATCTGGACGAGGTCCGGTAGTTTTTGCCTCTTTGAGGGTTTTCCACGTAAAATCTCTTGTGTCGTGTGGTTTGTGCTTTGATTTATTTCATTGTTTTATTATCCCATAATTCCAGTGTTTTTTGGGAGGCTAGATCCTAAGGTTTTGTGTAACAGCCCCCAACACAACTGAAACGTGAATTTTATCATATAAGGTGCATAATTAATAATAGAGTATTCAATCAAGTACCATCTATACAAAAATTTCTACCGCATATGGTAGAAAAAATTATAATTTATTATTTGTATCACATACTTTATGTGAATGGATGCATATGAACCATCACAATTTATTAATGTAATTTGTTGTCTAATTTTTTATAATAGTACTGAGATTGAGTCACAACAACTCATTCATTGGACCAACATTCTTTCACTAAAATCGCAACTAGGCATGCATCTTACTTTTTAAGTATTTGTGTAATGGCTAATAAATGAACGGTCATCCTTTGTTTTTTAGTGTGATCGTAGGATATGCCGCTCCATGATTAGCCAGTAATTTAGAAAGTTTATTACTTGTTACAGTCTCATGCCTTAATTGACTCAATGACTTTAACTTTAGTGCCATTTACATAGCCATCTTAGTCACATCCCTCCATTGACGTACGTATTGACCAGACTTCATATTTTACCGTGAAATTTATGGAGTGCATTGTAGACAGTCATTTCTGTCACATCCCTCCATTGAGAGACTGACCATGACTTCAGTCCCTGTCGTGACGCTTATGAGATACGCCAGTGTA
This sequence comes from Magnolia sinica, assembly GCF_029962835.1. Taxonomy (NCBI): domain Eukaryota; kingdom Viridiplantae; phylum Streptophyta; class Magnoliopsida; order Magnoliales; family Magnoliaceae; genus Magnolia; species Magnolia sinica. Next base: position 82,051,041 of record NC_080586.1, read on the forward strand.
AATTTGCATTGAATAAAAAAATTAAGCTTATTAGATTATCAGTTGGTGGATTTTTATTGGACAGTTTAAAATGATATATATATATATATATATATATATATATATATATATATATATATATATATATATATATATATAAGCCAAATGGTCCAAATCTAATCATAAAACAAGTGTTCAGAAATCAAAGGTTTAGGACTATTCAAACAATCTGATTTTGGGATTATAAATTTGCCACGGTGGGCTATAGAATTTAGTCCGTTTAATTCAAATTAATGTCTGCTGCCTGTACATTTTCTGATGTGTCTTGTGTAAGACATCGATGTAATGGAGACAGTGTGGACCTAAGATTTGGACGTTTGGATAGTCTTATATGATGACTATGTGCTTAAAGAAAATGATGACTAATATTATGGTAAAATACAAAAAACACTGGGATCTCTTATAAATTCTTTTGGAGAATTTCGTGCGTCTTCGTTTGGAAAGGGCGGGGCCATAACGATGATAGCACTAAAGTATTATTAGGCCCATCGGGGCCATGACGAAAATAGCACTAAAGTATTATTGGGCTCATTCAAATGTTGACTGCTTGACTTTGACTTGAAGCACAGCCGTTCACGCATCGTGGCTTGTAAGATACATAGTTTTTACTAATATAGACTAGTTTACAAAGATATGTAGAAAATTGGTACACTCCGCAAGAGTAGTGATAAGGTCCTGATATGCCATGATTTGCATGTCCTAGTGTCCAAGCATAGAAAAATGGGCCCACAACATGGATGGATATTGATGCTATAACAAGGGATCCGCCAAGACTATATGTTGCCCTATTAGTCTAGTATAACTTGACATGCATGCATAGCCATTTTAGAGCAAGGATTAAATTTACTCTGATCATACGATTCTCTCAATGGTTTTAGAATAGGAAGATAATAGTCGAGTTGATGAGATTTAATTGGGTGGCTAGGATTATTGAACATTCACCTAAGATTTGTGGCTTGGATCTTCTGATGTGGAATATCTAAGAAAATAGGCATCCAAAGGATGTCCACCATACCCATGGCCTAAATCATATGAACCACTACTTAGAATAAAATCACTAGCCCCACTAAACAACTGTCTTTAATATTTTTCTTTCCGTTTCAATTGTAACAGCAATGGGTATATGGTTAACAAACTTAGGGACTTGGATTAACCCTTTTGTTCTTGAGTTGAGTTGGGACTCACTGAGTCAGGGTTAAATCGACTCGACTCACCTGAGTCAGTGGTGACTTAGGGGATGAGTTGTGGGATCAAACCAATCAAATGCTACCGAATCCATGTCGACTGGGATGAGTCACATTGGAGTCATCCAAGTCTAAGAACCGTGATGAGGCATGATGTATTATTCTCTGTGCATGGAAGGACTTTCTTGTGATTAGGAACTTTACTTTTCTATGATGCAGTGGTTTGCATTTTTCCTGGGTTTGATTATTGGATTGTGTCTTATCCACTGTGGGGCCTACAGGGTTTGATTATTAGATTGTGCCTTATCCACTATGGGGCCTACAAAGTTTGATTATTGGATTGTGCCTTATCCATTGTGGGGCCTACATGGTTTGATTATTGGATTGTGCCTTATCCATTGTGGGGCCTACAAGTAATACCATCGACATTATAATGCAATATAAACTTTGAGCTTATTAAAGAGTATGCTAATAAGTCTTGGTTTATGCCAAATGGTAGGACCGTCTACAAGATCACAATAAATGGGCATAGCCCCATTCAAATGGTGGCATCTTGACTTATGACTTAAATGATAAATCACACTCGTCTAGACAACCTAACTTGTAAGATGCGCTGATGTTATTGATATAGACTCATTTTCTATGATTTGTAATAACCTCCTACACTAGCAAAGAAATTTTATAAGGTCTGATTTTCCATTATGTGTAATATCTAAATGGTCCAGTTTGTAAAAGTGGGCCCATAATTAAAGTACATGTTGAACCAACGGTGGGCATCGAATCGAGTCAGACCGAGTTAGGTCCAACTTGACTCGATCCGGTATTGTCAAAACCCTGACCCGAACTTGATCCGACTTGGGGCCGAGTCCAGCGGGCCTAACTCGATTTGAACTGGATCTTAGCTGGACTGACCCAAACCAAGTCCGACTCGATCAGAGATATCAAGTCAGATCGAGTTGGCCTTTGTTCGGATAGGATAAAAAACTATTAAAATTTTTCTAGGCCCCATAGTCTGGTCTGAGTTGAATCGATGTCCACAGGCCATTTCTCTAACTATTAGGATTTAGGCTGCCAACTGAACGACTCAGATCACCCGCACAAAATGCACCAACAGCAGCAACCAAACTCCAACTCATGTTCCCGCGGTGTACCATACCAGTCCTCATCTAAAAAAAAAAAAAAAAACTCCCAACTTCCAATCACCACTGTTTTCTACAGGTCCACCTGAGACATGGATCTTCTTCATTTTTTGCCTCACTCCCTCGTATAATCTGGAGAAACAAATGTACGGCATGGATACAGAATACATAATCAAGGTGGCTCCCACTAAGTACACCGATCCATAAATAGCCCTACTTTGATTGGGTAGAGTAGGGCTATTTATGGACAATCACCACGGTTTCCCTAAGGTATGGTCCACCTGAGAACTAGATCTACTACATTTTTGAGTTCATGCTAAAAAATAATCTTAAACAAAACAAATGAACGGTATGGATATAGTATACATACATCAAGGTGGGCCCATGCTAAGGCCCGCACTGACTTGGTGTGTCGGGGACTCACCTAATCCCCTCTGCTCCCGTTGCCAACTTTTAGCGACGCGGATTGCCTTCATGGCAGACTCATGATATGTTGACGTGGCAACGTTCTGTGGGCCCCACTATAGTGCATGTGTTATGAACTCAAAAATGACTAGATCTTTGAACACCTACCGTTAAAAGCTTGTCGGAGGCTCTCTGAGGTCTGGTCTACTTTAGCTTAATTTGGATCTGCTTCATTTTCAGATTAATTTAACAAAAATGATCTCAAAAAATGGATGGACGGTGTGAATATAATATATATATCATGTAAGGCTATAGAACTTTGCTAACACCTCAACACACCGTGAGGCCACAGAATCCGTCCAACACGGGAACCAGCTGTGTGGGTGAGACCCTAACCGTAGGGCCACCTTGACGCATGCATGCATTACATATCCACATCATCCATCTGTTTGCCAGATTATTTTAGGGCCTGAACCTGAAAATGAAGCAGATAAAGGTTTCAGGTACAAGTTTCAGGTGGACCACACCACATGAAACAGTGGTTACTAACCATTAAAATCTTTTTCAGGCCAATAAAAAGTTTATATAAAACCGAAATGATATTTATTTTTTCTTTCATCTCTAATGTCTGTGGAACTTTTTAATAGATTGGATGGTAAACAACCATTACGCACTAAGAAGTTTTTAATAATGAGCATTCAACGGTAGGAATTTACATACACACATTTTCCTACCGTACGGCCCACTTGAGTTTTGTATTTTGATAATTTTTGAGCCGATATAGCTGATGTGGGTGCGTGTCGTGCGAAGACGAGCGCTACACCCTCGTGCTCCGAGTTGTATGAACCGCTCAAAGGAGATCAAAGTTACGTGGGCTCCACAGGAATGTATTTACCATATCAACACCGTTCATTCATTTTTCGAGATCATTTTAGATGAGTGGTTAAAAAATGAATTATATTAACAGCTCAAATGGACCACACCACTGCTATAGCAGTGGGGTAATGATTTTCACCATCAAAACATTCGTAGGGCCCACCATAACGTTTATTGTCCAAGCAATCTATTCATAAGGTTACGAAAACCCGGATGAAGAAGAAAAAAAATATTATATTGATCCAAAATTTCAGTTAACCAAAAGGGTTTCAATGGTAGACGTTTAATCCCCACTGCTTTTGGAAGTGTGGTCACTTAGATCAATCTTAATTTTAGAATAAAGCCCTAAGAAGACCTCTCCAATTATATGGACGGTTTGGATATAACAAATACCTCATCACGGAACCCACAAACTTGCTGACGTCAATACACCAGTGGTGTTTGGTACACCAGCCAATTCGCTCCCGGCATCCGCACTCCGTACGTAATACTGTGAGGGAAACGGATTGGCTACTCCCCCTGCCAGCGGCTCCGTGGCTGGAGATCGGTGCTCTGTGGGCCCCACCACATGAAAACAATAGTGATTGAATATAAACCATTAAAATCCTCCTAAGGGCCACTATACTGTTTATTTGACATCCAATCTGTTGATTAGGTCATCAGGATCAGATGAAAAGAAAAAAAACAAAGATCAGCTTGATCCAACACTTGTATGGCCCCCAAAATGTTTTTAATGGTCGAGCCTCATTCAAAACTGTTTCCTGTGACGTGGTCTACTTGAGATTTTTATATAACTCATGTTTGGACTCTTTATTTTTATTTTTTTATTTTTTATTTCTACACACGCACACACACCCCCATACACTCACGCCACACGCACACATACCCCACACACGCACGCCGTGGGATTTCACCACCGTGGGATTTTTATATAACTCATGTTTGGACTCATCCCTTAAAATGATCTCTAAAAGTAGGTGGATGGCATGGTTGAACCAAATACATCACGGTGGGTCCCACATAGCACCGGCCACCAGCCATTGGCTGGTGTAAGTGGAGTAGCCAATCCGTTTGATGGTTCACCACCATTATGACTTTTCAACCTTCTAAAGTGGATAAATAGTACATACATTGATACGGGCCGCACCTAATTGAGTCCCGAGAAGATGGTGGTGAACTATCAATTCATAGTTGTGTGGTATGGACTCGGATTCCGTGGTAACCCCTGGGCCACGTGTCCTGGTTATGAACGTCAGAATCCTATAAATAAAGGATGAGAAGGGAGATATTAGCAAAGAAGCTAATTTTCATTCCTTTTTCTTTTTCTGCAGCTGAGAGAGAGGGAATGGAGAGAAGTGGGTTTCTTATTTTCCTCTTTCTTTTAAATATGCTGATATACTGTGGAGGATATTGGAAGGTAAGTGGTAGTTGCTTGGATTCCGAGAGAAAAGCTCTCACCACTTTTCGGAAGGCTCTCAACGATCCTTCCAATATTCTCTCTTCTTGGGATGATGAAGCCTCAGACTGCTGCAAATGGAGAGGAATTACCTGCAACAACATAACCGGGTATGTTCTTAAACTCGACCTCCATTCCGATAACTACGATCTCAGTCTAAGTGGCGGAATTGATCCAGCTTTGAGTCTAAGTGGCAGAATTGATCCAGCTCTGGTTGAACTGAAGCATCTTAAGTTGCTGGACTTGAGCTACAATGCCTTTGATGGTATCCCAATTCCACAGTTTTTGGGTTCCATGAAGGAGTTGACGCATTTGTACTTATCAAGGGCAGGGTTCGGAGGGACAATTCCTCACCAGCTTGGAAACCTCTCTCACCTCATTTCCTTGAAGCTGTCTTCATATATCTACTCCGACTCCGTACTGAGTGCCAAAAACCTGTGGTGGTTGACAAACCTAACTTCTCTCAAGTATCTCGACATGTCTTATGTGAACCTTTCCATGGCAAGCCATGATTGGGTCCACGTAATGAACAAGTGTCCTTCCCTCGTTGAGCTACGCTTACCAAATTGTGATCTTTCATATATTTCTCCAACTCTTGCTTCTGTTAATTTCACATCTCTCCGTGTCCTTCATCTCTATCAGAATAACTTCAACTCTAGAATTCCAAAGTGGATAGCTAACATTAGCAGCCTTGTGTCTTTAAATCTCTCAGATAACATTTTTGATGGTCCGGTTCCTTACCAATTTTCACAACTTCCCAACTTGGAAGAGTTGCAGCTGGGAGGATCTCTCTGTCCTAACTGTTCACAACTCCCTGAAGGCAGTTGGAGTAAACTGAAGCTACTTGATCTATATTTCAGTGAGCTGCATGGTGGAATCTCCAATTCTATTTGGAATATCAAATCACTTAAATCTCTCTCTTTCTCATTCGATGAGAATATAAGAGGTTGCATTCCAAGAGCTATAACTAAGCTTGTCAATTTAGAGAGCCTGTCTTTGTATGGAGGCCAAATGAATGCGCCCATTCCTGAATGGTTCAATGAACTAAGAAATCTAAAGAACCTTTTTCTCCAAGGTTGCATGCTGGGCCCAATCCCTGCATCTCTTGGAAGATTGTCTTCCTTGCAATCTTTATATCTCAGTGGCAATCAGTTGAATGGGAGTATCCCTGCAGCTCTTGGAGGATTGTCTTCCTTGCAATCTTTAGATCTCTCATGGAAGCAGTTGAATGGGAGTATCCCTGCAGCTCTTGGACGATTGTATTCCTTGCAATTTTTATATCTCAGTAACAATCAGTTGAATGGGAGTATCCCTGCAGCTCTTGGACGATTGTATTCCTTGCAAAATTTAGATCTCGGTGGCAATCAGTTGAATGGGAGTATCCCTGCACCTCTTGGAGGATTGTCTTCCTTGCAATATTTAGATCTCTCGTGGAATCAGTTGAATGGGAGTATCCCAGCAGCTCTTGGAGGATTGTCTTCCTTGAAATCTTTAGATCTCAGTGGCAATCAGTTGAATGGGAGTATCCCTGCAGCTCTTGGA